>NC_079524.1:14217286-14517286 GCF_003711565.1 Takifugu flavidus
CATAATGTGACTGCAGCATACGTTTTCACATGATCATGTTGCATTCACCTCTGTTTTGAAATAAATGTGTCTCCTGACCAAAAATGATGTTTTCCCCACGAGAAGACGTCAAAAACGTCATAATGTGACTTCAGCATGAGTTTTCACATGATTATGTTGCATTCACCTCTGTTTTGAAATAAATGTGTCTCCTGACCAAAAATGATGTTTTCTCCACGAGAAACATCAAAAAAGTCATAATGTGACTGCAGCATACGTTTTCACATGATTATGTTGCATTCACCTCTGTTTTGAAATAAATGTGTCTCCTGACCAAAAATGATGTTTTCCCCACGAGCAAGACGTCAAAAACGTCATAATGTGACTTCAGCATGAGTTTTCAGAAGATCATGTTGCATTCACCTCTGTTTTGAAATAAATGTGTCTCCTGACCAAAAATGATGTTTTCCCCACGAGCAGACGTCAAAAACGTCATAATGTGACTGCGGCATACGTTTTCACATGATCATGTTGCATTCACTCTGTTTTGAAATAAATGTGTCTCCTGACCAAAAATGATGTTTTCTCCACGAGAGAAAACGTCAAAAAAGTCATAATGTGACTGCAGCATACGTTTTCACATGATCATGTTGCATTCACCTCTGTTTTGAAATAAATGTGTCTCCTGACCAAAAATGATGGTTCCCCACGAACAGACGTCAAAAACGTCATAATGTGACTTCAGCATGAGTTTTCAGATGATCATGTTGCATTCACCTCTGTTTTGAAATAAATGTGTCTCCTGACCAAAAATGATGTTTTCTCCACGAGAAAACGTCAAAAACGTCATAATGTGACTGCAGCATACGTTTTCACATGATCATGTTGCATTCACCTCTGTTTTGAAATAAATGTGTCTCCTGACAAAAATGATGTTTTCTTGACGAGCAAACGTCAAAAAAGTCATAATGTGACTGCAGCATGAGTTTTCAGATGATCATGTTGCATTCACCTCTGTTTTGAAATAAATGTTCTCCTGACCAAAAATGATGTTTTCTCCACGAGAGAAAACGTCAAAAAAGTCATAATATGACTGCGGCATACGTTTTCACATGATCATGTTTCATTCACCTCTGTTTTGAAATAAATGTGTCTCCTGACCAAAAATGATGTTTTCCCCCGAGAGCAGACGTCAAAAACGTCATAATGTGACTCAGCATGAGTTTTCAGAAGATCATGTTGCATTCACCTCTGTTTTGAAATAAATGTGTCTCCTGACCAAAAATGATGTTTTCCCCACGAGCAGACGTGAAAAACGTCATAATGTGACTTCAGCATGAGTTTTCAGAAGATCATGTTGCATTCACCTCTGTTTTGAAATAAATGTGTCTCCTGACCAAAAATGATGTTTTCTCCACGAGAAAACGTCAAAAACGTCATAATGTGACTGCAGCATACGTTTTCACATGATTATGTTGCATTCACCTCTGTTTTGAAATAAATGTGTCTCCTGACCAAAAATGATGTTTTCTCCACGAGAAAACATAAAAAAAGTCATAATGTGACTGCAGCATACGTTTTCACATGATATGTTGCATTCACCTCTGTTTTGAAATAAATGTGTCTCCTGACCAAAAATGATGTTTTCTCCACGAGAAAACATAAAAAAAGTCATAATATGACTGCGGCATACGTTTTCACATGATCATGTTGCATTCACCTCTGTTTTGAAATAAATGTGTCTCCTGACCAAAAGTGATGGTTTCCCCACGAGCAGACGTCAAAAACGTCATAATGTGACTGCAGCATGAGTTTTCACATGATCATGTTTCATTCACCTCTGTTTTGAAATAAATGTGTCTCCTGACCAAAAGTGATGGTTTCCCCACGAGCAGACGTCAAAAACGTCATAATGTGACTGCGGCATACGTTTTCAGATGATTATGTTGCATTCACCTCTGTTTTGAAATAAATGTGTCTCCTGACCAAAAATGATGTTTTCTCCACGAGAAAACGTCAAAAACGTCATAATGTGACTGCGGCACGTTTTCACATGATTATGTTGCATTTACCTCTGTTTTGAAATAAATGTGTCTCCTGACCAAAAATGATGTTTTCTCCACGAGAAAACGTCAAAAAACATAATATGACTGCGGCATACGTTTTCACATGATCATGTTGCATTCACCTCTGTTTTGAAATAAATGTGTCTCCTGACCAAAAATGATGTTTTCCCCACGAGCAGACGTCAAAAACGTCATAATGTGACTTCAGCATGAGTTTTCAGAAGATCATGTTGCATTCACCTCTGTTTTGAAATAAATGTGTCTCCTGACCAAAAGTGATGGTTTCCCCACGAGCAGACGTCAAAAACGTCATAATGTGACTGCAGCATGAGTTTTCACATGATCATGTTTCATTCACCTCTGTTTTGAAATAAATGTGTCTCCTGACCAAAAGTGATGGTTTCCCCACGAGCAGACGTCAAAAACGTCATAATGTGACTGCGGCATACGTTTTCAGATGATCATGTTCATTCACCTCTGTTTTGAAATAAATGTGTCTCCTGACAAAAAGTGATGGTTCCCCACGAGCAGACGTCAAAAACGTCATAATGTGACTGCGGCATACGTTTTCACATGATCATGTTGCATTCACCTCTGTTTTGAAATAAATGTGTCTCCTGACCAAAAATGATGTTTTCTCCACGAGAAAACGTCAAAAATGTCATAATGTGACTGCAGCATACGTTTTCACATGGTCATGTTGCATTCACCTCTGTTTTGAAATAAATGTGTCTCCTGACAAAAAATGATGTTCTCCACGAGAAAACGTCAAAAACGTCATAATGTGACTGCGGCATACGTTTTCACATGATCATGTTGCATTTACCTCTGTTTTGAAATAAATGTGTCTCCTGACCAAAAATGATGTTTTCTCCACGAGAAAACGTCAAAAACGTCATAATGTGACTGCAGCATACGTTTTCACATGATTATGTTGCATTCACCTCTGTTTTGAAATAATGTGTCTCCTGACCAAAAATGATGTTTTCCTCCACGAGAAAACATAAAAAAAGTCATAATGTGAATGCAGCATACGTTTTCACATGATTATGTTGCATTCACCTCTGTTTTGAAATAAATGTGTCTCCTGACCAAAAATGATGTTTTCTCCACGAGAAAACATAAAAAAAGTCATAATATGACTGCGGCATACGTTTTCACATGATCATGTTGCATTCACCTCTGTTTTGAAATAATGTGTCTCCTGACCAAAAGTGATGGTTTCCCCACGAGCAGACGTCAAAAACGTCATAATGTGACTGCAGCATGAGTTTTCACATGATCATGTTTCATTCACCTCTGTTTTGAAATAAATGTGTCTCCTGACCAAAAGTGATGGTTTCCCCACGAGCAGACGTCAAAAACGTCATAATGTGACTGCGGCATACGTTTTCAGATGATTATGTTGCATTTACCTCTGTTTTGAAATAAATGTGTCTCCTGACCAAAAATGATGTTTTCTCCACGAGAAAACGTCAAAAACGTCATAATGTGACTGCGGCATACGTTTTCACATGATTATGTTGCATTTACCTCTGTTTTGAAATAAATGTGTCTCCTGACCAAAAATGATGTTTTCTCCCACGAAAACGTCAAAAACGTCATAATGTGACTGCGGCATACGTTTTCACATGATTATGTTGCATTTACCTCTGTTTTGAAATAAATGTGTCTCCTGACCAAAATGATGTTTTTCTTCTCCACGAGAAAACGTCAAAAAGTCATAATATGACTGCGGCATACGTTTTCACATGATCATGTTGCATTCACCTCTGTTTTGAAATAAATGTGTCTCCTGACCAAAAATGATGTTTTCCCCACGAGCAGACGTCAAAAACGTCATAATGTGACTTCAGCATAGTTTTCAGATGATCATGTTGCATTCACCTCTGTTTTGAAATAAATGTGTCTCCTGACCAAAAATGATGTTTTCCCCACGAGCAGACGTCAAAAACGTCATAATGTGACTTCAGCATGAGTTTTCAGAAGATCATGTTGCATTCACCTCTGTTTTGAAATAAATGTGTCTCCTGACCAAAAATGATGTTTTCTCCCCACGAGAAAACATAAAAAAAGTCATAATGTGAATGCAGCATACGTTTTCACATGATTATGTTGCATTCACCTCTGTTTTGAAATAAATGTGTCTCCTGACCAAAAATGATGTTTTCCCCACGAGAAAACATAAAAAAAGTCATAATATGACTGCGGCATACGTTTTCACATGATCATGTTGCATTCACCTCTGTTTTGAAATAAATGTGTCTCCTGACCAAAAGTGATGGTTTCCCCACGAGCAGACGTCAAAAACGTCATAATGTGACTGCAGCATGAGTTTTCACATGATCATGTTTCATTCACCTCTGTTTTGAAATAAATGTGTCTCCTGACCAAAAGTGATGTTTCCCCACGAGCAGACGTCAAAAACGTCATAATGTGACTGCGGCATACGTTTTCACATGATCATGTTGCATTCACCTCTGTTTTGAAATAAATGTGTCTCCTGACCAAAAATGATGTTTTCTCCACGAGAAAACGTCAAAAATGTCATAATGTGACTGCAGCATACGTTTTCACATGGTCATGTTGCATTCACCTCTGTTTTGAAATAAATGTCTCTCCTGACCAAAAATGATGTTTTCCCCATGAGCAGACGTCAAAAACGTCATAATGTGACTTCAGCATGAGTTTTCAGAAGATCATGTTGCATTCACCTCTGTTTTGAAATAAATGTGTCTCCTGACCAAAAATGATGTTTTCTCCTCTCCACGAGAAAACGTCAAAAACGTCATAATGTCACTGCGGCATACGTTTTCACATGATTATGTTGCATTCACCTCTGTTTTGAAATAACTGTGTCTCCTGACAAAAAATGATGTTTTCTCCACGAGAAAACGTCAAAAACGTCATAATGTGACTGCGGCATACGTTTTCACATGATTATGTTTCATTTACCTCTGTTTTGAAATAAATGTGTCTCCTGACCAAAAATGATGTTTTCTCCACGAGAAAACGTCAACAAAGTCATAATATGACTGCGGCATACGTTTTCACATGATCATGTTGCATTCACCTCTGTTTTGGAATAAATGTGTCTCCTGACCAAAAATGATGTTTTCCCCCACAGCAGACGTGAAAAACGTCATAATGTGACTTCAGCATGAGTTTTCACATGATTATGTTGCATTCACCTCTGTTTTGAAGTAAATGTGTCTCCTTACCAAAAATGATGTTTTCCTCCACGAGAAAACAAAAAAAAGTCATAATGTGAATGCAGCATACGTTTTCACATGATTATGTTGCATTCACCTCTGTTTTGAAATAAATGTGTCTCCTGACCAAAAATGATGTTTTCCCCACGAGCAGACGTCAAAAACGTCATAATGTGACTTCAGCATGAGTTTTCAGAAGATCATGTTGCATTCACCTCTGTTTTGAAATAAATGTCTCTCCTGACCAAAAATGATGTTTTCCCCACGAGAAAACATAAAAAAGTCATAATGTGAATGCGGCATACGTTTTCACATGATTATGTTGCATTCACCTCTGTTTTGAAATAAATGTGTCTCCTGACCAAAAATGATGTTTTCTCCACGAGAAAAACAAAAAAAAGTCATAATGTGACTGCGGCATACGTTTTCACATGATCATGTTGCATTCACCTCTGTTTTGAAATAAATGTGTCTCCTGACCAAAAGTGATGGTTTCCCCACGAGCAGACGTCAAAAACGTCATAATGTGACTGCAGCATGAGTTTTCACATGATCATGTTCATTCACCTCTGTTTTGAAATAAATGTGTCTCCTGACCAAAAGTGATGGTTTCCCCACGAGCAGACGTCAAAAACGTCATAATGTGACTTCAGCATGAGTTTTCAGAAGATCATGTTGCATTCACCTCTGTTTTGAAATAAATGTGTCTCCTGACCAAAAATGATGTTTTCTCCACGAGAAAACGTCAAAAACGTCATAATGTGACTGCAGCATACGTTTTCACATGATTATGTTGCATTCACCTCTGTTTTGAAATAAATGTGTCTCCTGACCAAAAATGATGTTTTCTCCACGAGAAAACATAAAAAAAGTCATAATGTGAATGCAGCATACGTTTTCACATGATTATGTTGCATTCACCTCTGTTTTGAAATAAATGTGTCTCCTGACCAAAAATGATGTTTTCTCCACGAGAAAACATAAAAAAAGTCATAATATGACTGCGGCATACGTTTTCACATGATCATGTTGCATTCACCTCTGTTTTGAAATAAATGTGTCTCCTGACCAAAAGTGATGGTTTCCCCACGAGCAGACGTCAAAAACGTCATAATGTGACTGCAGCATGAGTTTTCACATGATCATGTTTCATTCACCTCTGTTTTGAAATAAATGTGTCTCCTGACCAAAAGTGATGGTTTCCCACGAGCAGACGTCAAAAACGTCATAATGTGACTGCGGCATACGTTTTCAGATGATCATGTTTCATTCACCTCTGTTTTGAAATAAATGTGTCTCCTGACCAAAAGTGATGTTTCCCCACGAGCAAACGTCAAAAACGTGTCATAATGTGACTGCAGCATACGTTTTCACATGGTCATGTTGCATTCACCTCTGTTTAGAAATAAATCTCTCCTGACCAAAAATGATGTTTTCCCCATGAGCAGACGTCAAAAACGTCATAATGTGACTTCAGCATGAGTTTTCAGAAGATCATGTTGCATTCACCTCTGTTTTGAAATAAATGTGTCTCCTGACCAAAAATGATGTTTTCTCCACGAGAAAACGTCAAAAAAGTCATAATGTGACTGCAGCATACGTTTTCACATGATCATATTTCATTCACCTCTGTTTTGAAATAAATGTGTCTCCTGACCAAAAATGATGTTTTCTCCAGGAGAAAACGTCAAAAAAGTCATAATGTGACTGCAGCATACGTTTTCACATGATTATGTTGCATTCACCTCTGTTTTGAAATAAATGTGTCTCCTGACCAAAAGTGATGGTTTCCCCACGAGCAGACGTCAAAAACGTCATAATGTGACTGCGGCATACGTTTTCAGATGATCATGTTTCATTCACCTCTGTTTTGAAATAAATGTGTCTCCTGACCAAAAGTGATGGTTTCCCCACGAGCAGACGTCAAAAACGTCATAATGTGACTGCGGCATACGTTTTCAGATGATCATGTTTCATTCACCTCTGTTTTGAAATAAATGTGTCTCCTGACCAAAAGTGATGGTTTCCCCACGAGCAGACGTCAAAAACGTCATAATGTGACTGCGGCATACGTTTTCACATGATCATGTTGCATTCACCTCTGTTTTGAAATAAATGTGTCTCCTGACCAAAAATGATGTTTTCTCCACGAGAAAACGTCAAAAATGTCATAATGTGACTGCAGCATACGTTTTCACATGGTCATGTTGCATTCACCTCTGTTTTGAAATAAATGTCTCTCCTGACCAAAAATGATGTTTTCTCCACGAGAAAACGTCAAAAAAGTCATAATGTGACTGCAGCATACGTTTTCACATGGTCATGTTGCATTCACCTCTGTTTAGAAATAAATGTCTCTCCTGACCAAAAATGATGTTTTCCCCATGAGCAGACGTCAAAAACGTCATAATGTGACTTCAGCATGAGTTTTCAGAAGATCATGTTGCATTCACCTCTGTTTTGAAATAAATGTGTCTCCTGACCAAAAATGATGTTTTCTCCACGAGAAAACGTCAAAAAAGTCATAATGTGACTGCAGCATACGTTTTCACATGATTATGTTGCATTCACCTCTGTTTTGAAATAACTGTGTCTCCTGACAAAAATGATGTTTTCTTGACGAGCAAACGTCAAAAAAGTCATAATGTGACTGCAGCATGAGTTTTCAGATGATCATGTTGCATTCACCTCTGTTTTGAAATAAATGTTTCTCCTGACCAAAAATGATGTTTTCTCCACGAGAAAACGTCAAAAAAGTCATAATATGACTGCGGCATACGTTTTCACATGATCATATTTCATTCACCTCTGTTTTGAAATAAATGTGTCTCCTGACCAAAAATGATGTTTTCTCCAGGAGAAAACGTCAAAAAAGTCATAATGTGACTGCAGCATACGTTTTCACATGATCATGTTGCATTCACCTCTGTTTTGAAATAAATGTGTCTCCTGACCAAAAGTGATGGTTTCCCCACGAGCAGACGTCAAAAACGTCATAATGTGACTTCAGCATGAGTTTTCAGAGGATCATGTTGCATTCACCTCTGTTTTGAAATAAATGTGTCTCCTGACCAAAAATGATGTTTTCTCCACGAGAAAACGTCAAAAAAGTCATAATGTGACTGCAGCATACGTTTTCACATGATTATGTTGCATTCACCTCTGTTTTGAAATAACTGTGTCTCCTGACAAAAAATGATGTTTTCTTGACCAGCAAACGTCAAAAAAGTCATAATGTGACTGCAGCATAGGTTTTTAGATGATGATGTTGCATTCACCTCTGTTTTGAGAAAAATGTGTCTTCTGACCAAAAGTGTCAAAAGGCAATGACACAATTGAAAGTAGGGACAGTTAAGATAGCAAATCCCGAGCAGAAACCTCCCCCTTCCCCTTCCCCTTCTTCTCCCCCTTTTCCGTCTCTGCAGGACAGCTGGAAATCCGACGCCAGGCCATCCGCCTCTCTTGAAACTACCTTCCCGCTGCCTTATCAACCACCACCATCCAGCCTGACTGCCCCCTTGCGGCCTCCTTCACCCCAACGGGCCCTGAGCTCGCCTCTTCTGCCTCTGCCCACCCCAGATTACCTTCACCCGCCAGAAGGACTCCACCCAACAACCTCAGGTACGGCCTGTGAGGTGAGTCCACGAACATCATTTTTCCCTATAGCCACCAGGGGGACGAGAGAACGGGACAACAGGCCCTGGACAGAAGCAGACATCTTGGAAGCTGCAAAACACCTCCCTCGTCCGGAAAAAAAGGAGGAGCTACAATGGCGAACTGTCTGACTGACTTCTTTCGAGACTATTTCCCGACGTCCTCTGAAATGGCCAGAATGATGACTCTCCATGGTGGTAAAGTATGCTGATCACCAGTACAAACGACAGCAGGAAAGAAAGACCGCTACAGAAGAACAGGACAAGCACACAAAGAGAGCCCTGCAGCAAAAACAACTGGCTCTCCTCAAGTATCCTCCACCAGATGGCGCCAGACGACACAACGCAGGAGGCCCTCCACGTGTCCCATCTTGAGACCCACCTCAGACACGACAGCCACCACCGATCCAGGGGCAGGAAGACTCAGACTCCTGCTACTATTGTGGTCGGAATGGAAACTGGTCACGATACTGTCCCCAGAAAAGAGGAAGAGGGCATGGCAGAGGGTACCCGCAGGGCAGAGGACGGGGACACTCAGAGCACCAATTCCATTCGGAACCACGGCAACAATTGGACTGACTAGAAAGAGAGGTGGAGCCGGCTGAGGAGCATCCAACCACGATTCAGACAAAGTATCACACCACACCACCACGGGAACATCCACACGCAAACGTGATTAACCTATTCGTATATTCATCTATTGTTATGTTAGCTACTCCTGTAACCCTGGAATTTAAATGGATTTGCATTTGGGGGCTGCCCCACTCAGAGTCAAGCATGCTATTACAATGGGCAAAAGGCAGAGTGGGCCCTGCTGCACATCTGCAAACAGATGATGCAGTGCACTGTACTGCCCACGTCGCACCAAGCCAGGACACAAATTATGAGGAGCGTTTCTATGCACAAGCCTCAGTCCACCTAACCACTGTCTACTGGGATCCCATGCGCTGCGCTGCGTCTGTCAACTTGTCTGTGTCTGTCTGTCAACTTGTCTGTTTTTGTGTCTGTCAACTGTTTGATGTTCAAACGCTGCAATGTCTTGAATCCAGCCACCCTCCTCCCCATCCCGGAGGAGGGCAACCCTCTTGATTGCGTGACGGAACTCTCTGTGTCTTGTGCTGACCTCATGGATCAACCTCTTATCAATCCTGATCTTGTTCTCTTTGTCGATGGGTCAGCATCCCGGGATCCGGACACAGGCCGGTGCAAAGCCGGTTACGCAGTCTGTGACTCCTGCGGCACTGTTGAATCTGCATCATTACCATCCAACTACACAGCTCAAGCCGCTGAATTGGTGGCCCTTACCAGAGCTTGCCACCTTGCAGCCAACCAGTCAGTTACCACCTTCACTCATTCTAGGTACACCTTTGGTGTAGTTCATGACTTTGGAGCATTATGGAAGCACAGGGGCTTCCTCAAGTCTGACGGCGCTCCTATCTTGAATCATCGGCTGGTGGCAGCTCTTTTGGACGCTGTCCTTCTCCCCTCACAGGTTGCAATCTGTAAATGCACTGCTCACACTAATCTCTCTGACCCTATATCTGCAGAAATCCGGGCACGAGTGAAAGCGGCACTGCTGTCTCCAGCGGACCAACAGCTCCATCAGTTACATCCAGGGGACTACGAGGTGATCAAGGACTCCCGGAGGACCAGGTGGAACCAGAAAAGGTGGCATGGTCCATTCCAAGTCCTGCTGGTGACTCAGACCGCGGTGAAAGTGGCCAAGAGAGCAATGTGGATCCACGCGTCCCACTGCAAGAAGGTGCCAGAACCGAAGGAGCCGGTCAGTAGGGAGTAGAACTAGCGTCGCTGCTGCTCCACGTGGCGTGCCAAGTCACCAACGAAAGAACAAGATGAGCCTCCAAGGAAAGCCTCTGCATCCCGCGACAGACCAACCGGATCCTGAGGAAATTTCCGTGTGTCCTGGGTGTGATATCAATAGCAGCAGTACTACTCATCTTCTCCCTAGCACCACACAAGAAACCGGACTTTACAATTCATCTGAATGTGAACTGGAAGAGGATTATAAAGATGGACTAAGTTGCTGATATATTTCAAGTTTACTGTCAAAATCAGGTTGATCCAAGTAGGATCAAAAGGGGGGAATTGAAAAGGAATTTGATTGTGAAATGTAAATTGTATACAAAAGGAGGAAATTGAAATGGCATTTGATTGTGAAATGTAAATTGTATACAAAAGGAGGAAATTGAAATGGCATTTGATTGTGAAATGTTAATTGAGTGCAAAAGGAAGGGTTGAAATGGAAATGTAGGAGGGGTGTGGTGGAGACTGGGAGAGCAGATGAGTTCGTTTGGTTCCTCATTCATTTACAAGGAAACAAAGGTTCAAAGAAGACCAGCGTCAAACGACTGGGGGGCGGGGGGGTTCTCAGTCATTCAACTTCTTGCGCCAGCCGGAGCACATGCTGTGAAGGCACCAAACTCCTGCAGTGCATGCAGCGCGCACCTACTGTGAAGACGTCCTGTGTCCGCGCCACAGAGGTGGGCCTTTGACTATATAAGATCAGAACTGTGTACATTTAGTAGAGATCTCTCCGCATGCTTCCGTGTGTGTATCCTGACTGACTGACTGGATTAAAACCATCTCCTATGCAGTAACTTAGATTAACCGTTTTCTTCTCCAAACGGCTAAAGATTCCGGATGGAGAAGTATGAAGTGTTTTCGCCAGTAGAGTAGGACTCAGTGTTGATGCGGAGGGAGGGTCAGTCTGTCAGTTTATACAGACCACAATGGTGAGTGGAAGAAGGCAGAGGCGAAACAGAAGGCGGAATTGTGGAGAACATTAAGGGCAGACTTGGGGGCCATTTCATAGATATCATCAGCATAAGGAATATGGCTGTCTTTACCACAGTATGGTGGGCAGCGAGTGTGAAAAAGGCCTTATTACAGTAAAGGAACCCTAATTTGGCCCTAAGACTGGCTTGCATGTTCATAAGGTGAAACTTGAAAGAGTGTTCCAGCAAGCGACCCTGGAATTTGTAGAAGAGACACTGCTTTTCTGCTCAAATAACAAAGATTTAGTCTTGAGTTAACATGAGGCAGATTGACAATGTAAATTGTCATGAAAATAAAGATAAAATGAGGTCACTTCTTTTAACCGGTTGTATACTTTGTCAATGAATTTCCAATTAATGTCTTTTCCTTGCATTTTTTTTACTGTTAGAGCACTAGGCAACTGAAATTTTGTATTAAAGTTTAATAACACTCAAGTCAAATGCTTGAAAAAATCATTCTCTGAAGCAGCAACACTGTTGAACAATTTCCTATTAACACATCACATAAGAAATATAATGTTCGCAATGTCCAGAGAGGTTTTTTTATTACAATTTTTACAAACAATACTCTGGCTTTAAAGTCAGGTTGGAAAACAAGCACAGCTCCTCAATATCTCCGATTCATCTTCTTGAACTTTTCATAATGGTAGTCATCAGTGGCCTTTTCGTTGTTTGGCCTCTTGCGGTAATTGGGTGGAGATGGTGCTGTGATGTGAAGAGAAGGCCATGCAGAGGTTAGGAACTAATTCTATTAGCGTACAAAAACCTTTCAATAAAGCCACTGATACAGCAGGACTTTTTCTCACCCTCAGGACCTGGTTTCTCTGTGTCACCCACACGCAGTGGCCTCACTTTGGGCTCTTCTCTGTGCCGGTGGTGTCTTTGTGGGGCATTCATGTCCTCATGATAGACTGAGAGAAGACATTTATTGATTTAGAACCTTCTCATATTTTACGTTGTCAGCATTTAAGCTCCAATGTGTAAAGATTGCTCAAACTCACAGCGGTTGTGTTGAACATAGTTGACAGCAATGTTAGTGGGCACAAACGAAGTGCCCTGGTCCTTTTTCTTGTTCCTCTGTTCTGCCAAAAGCCTGGCTTTGGCCTCTTCTGTGTTGATGATGTTCTTTATTTTTGCACTGTAAAAGAATTGACAAGAAAATTCCTAACAAAACCCTTTTAAGATTCTCAAAACAGATGACAGGATCTTTATAGGAAATCTTGAAAACCCACTCAATGCCGAGATCCACTTCAGGAATTCCACTGAGCATCTGATTGGACAACATCTCCTCTGTCTTCTTGGCAGAGTTGACACGAATGTTTTCTGGGAGCTCGTACAGATGGTCTTCTGCATTCTTCACCTTAACTTTTTGCTCTTCAGCTTCCACCTGGCCTTTCCTTTTCTTCAGCTCTGTCTCAATATATTTCATCCTGTGATAACAAATTTGTGTATTTGATAAGATTCCTTCATTGTCACTACATTTTCAGACCATTAAATTCCATCAGGCAGTACCAGGAACAGTATTGCAGAGAATATTTGCTGAATATATACATAAGATTAAAAAGAATTTTAAAAAAAAAAGAGGTGTAATGTTACATTAAGGTGCATTTCATTATTAAATTATTAGTAAATGGAGAGTGTCATTTGGGGTTATATCGATGACTTTATACCATAAAGTAACGTATGTTGTGTAATGGTACATTTTATTTTGGTGACTATAGGAAGAAATGTAAATGGAATGTTACTTAAGTCTAACAATGTGTTATAACAAAGTAAAGTCAAATGGAATATGACATACATGTCTGCATCTTCATCTCTTCTATTGGTTTCCACAGAAAAGGATGTTCCCAGATTGAGATCCGTTTCATCTTCAGTCCTACAAGTGAAATGTAAATGCCATTTTGGGTGAATTTTGGATGAAAATGTTTGTCTTTAGGGATTTTATAGTGAGCTCTTTTTGAACAAACTTACATATCCCTATTCCTATCTTTGACTTTCTTCATGTCCACAACTCCTCCAGTTTTCAGTTTAAAAGGATCGTTCTGAGATGAATTATGAGTTTATCAACACTTCCAAGTAAAAGCCACGGATGATTCTTGATAGATTAAAAGAAACAAAAATGCTGCTTACATCAATCTCGGCGTCTGGTGGCAGTTTCTCTCCCACTAACAGCGCAGTCAGACTAGACACAGTGAAGGTGACGATCAATTTACAGCTGCGATTTTACAAATACAAATACATGGATTTGGTTGCTTATATGTTCTACCTGACTCCAGTCTGTCGTTTCCGCAAACTCTGAAGCTCTTTTGCCTCTTCAACTTTCGATCTAAAAGACCAACAAGACAAGATTAACGAGAAATGCCAATGAGAGAAAACCACGAGTGTCCCTACGTCTACGGCGCTGAAATAAGTTAAAATTTACTTGACCTAAGCTCTTCAGCGATGTCATTTTCCTCGTCGTCTGACGAGTCTCTTCTTCTTCTAAGATTTTTACCACTCGGCATTTTATAATTTCAATTACATGTAAATAATAATTCGACGAGGAAGGTAGTCTCCCGTTGTGAGTCACTACCGGATCGTCTTCTTCTACTTGGGTTTAACGGCAGTTTGCATCCAAGCTCTTGCATTACTGCCACCTATTGATGTTTGAGCCTTTTACGCTTCCTTACAGCCTTTTCAATATTCCGGTCAATCTCAATCAATCAATCTTTATTTATATAGCGTCTTTTACAATCAAAATTGTTTCAAGGCGCTTTCCAGAATCTCAGGGCCTAATCCCAGACAAGCAACAGTGGCAAGGAAAAACTCCACCTTTAACAGGACCGGGCTCATGTAGGGAAACCCTCCTGCTGATGGCCGGCTGGGTAGAGAGAGAGGAGGGGGGGAGGACAGGTCGAGGATAGAATGGAGAGGGAGAGGGAGAGGGAGAGGGAGAGGGAGAGGAGAGGAGAGGAGAGAGAGGAGAGGAGAGGAGAGGAGAGGAGAGGAGAGGAGAGGAGAGGAGAGGAGAGGAGAGGAGAGGAGAGGAGAGGAGGAGCACAGAGCACAGAAACACATACAAAAACACATACAAAAATACACTATTTATGCAAGCCGCCGGCCGAGTGGGTCAGCAGGGTCATCATGCAGCTCTGAAGGCGGCAATACCTGTAAATGAATACAGAAGGCGGAAGTGGGGGGGGGGGGGGGGGGTGGCAGAAAAACTACACAAGAATCAGCATGAGGAGAGGAGAGGAGGAGAGGAGAGGAGAGGAGAGGAGAGGAGAGGAGAGGAGAGGAGAGGAAACCATGACCCTGGCCTGTCAGGTGATCATGTTTCTGGACCCCGGCAGCCTTGGCCTATAACACCATCGCTAAGATGTTAACCTAATGATAAGACGACCCCCTAAGTATGATAATTTGTCTGTCTATGATAGTAACTGGAACTACAGAATTAGTAACAATAAGCTTTTTCAAAAAGGTGGATTTCTGAATTAGCGATAAAGCCTCAGAAAAATATATAGGGCTGAAGGAGTTTAAGGGCTCGTTGGAGAACCTGTATGTTTCCAGTCAGCACATCTGGTGATGGTCCAGTTGTTGGGATGGCCTGGTTAGCTTTTTCTCTGATGGCTAGAACTTTATCAGTGAAGAAGCTCATGAAGTCTTCACCACTAAGGGAAGGAGGGATACGTGGATCTAAAACACTGTGACTCTTGGTTAATTTGGCCACAGTGCTGAAAAGAAACCTGAGGTTGTTCTTATTTTCCTCAATTGAAGAAGAAAAATAAGCTGTTCTAGCCTTGCGAAGGGCCTTTTTGTAAACTAATAGACAGTCTTTCCAGGCTACATGATAGCTGTCTATTTTACAAGAATGCCATTTCCTTTCCAGTCTTCGCACTTTCTGATTGAGGGTCCTGATATGTGAATTATACCAGGGGGCACACCTCCTCTGATTTACTATTTTCTTTTTCAGGGGGGCAACAGAATCAAGCGTGATTCGCAGTGAGGTTGCTGCACCTTCAGCAATAGAGTCAACCTCAGCAGGGCTAAGATTATAATGATTGATCCCTGGGGAAACACACGGTGGTCCTGGGATTAGCACAGGGATTGCTTCCTTAAACTTAGCTACAGCATTATCTGAAAGACATCTGCCATAGTAAGACTGTGTTCTGAGGATAGAAGAATCCTTAATCCTTAAATGTAAAAGTGATCAATGAATGATCTGACAGGAGGGGGTTCTGAGGGAACACTGACACATGTTCTACCTCAACACCATAAGTCAGAACTAGATCTAAGGTGTGGTTGAAGCTATGAGTTGGTTGGTTTATCTGCTGGAGGAAACCAACTGACTCAAGTAATGAAATGAAGCCATTTCTAAAGCTGTCATTTATAATGTCTACATGGATATTAAAGTCTCCAATGACAATAACTGTGTCCGTTCTAAGGACTAAGTCAGATAAGAAATCAAGGAACTCAAAAAGGAACTCCGAATGTGGCCCAGCAGGGGGCCAATATACAACTACAAACAAAAGTGGCTTTTCTGTCTTCCAGTTCAGATGGGTGATGCCAAGAGTCAGGCTTTCAAATGAATGCCAGCCGGCCATCAGCAGGAGGGTCCCCCTACATGAGCCTGGTCCTGCTCAAGGTTTCTTCCTGTTAAAGGGGAGTTTTTCCTTGCCACTGTTGCTTGTCTGGGGTCAGGCCCTGGGATTCTGGAAAGCGCCTTGAAACAATTTTGATTGTATAAGACGCTATATAAATAAAGATTGATTGATTGATTGATGTTTTGGTCTAGGATTAATTAATAACTTTGAGTGAGTAGAGGAGTAGATTCATTTAAGCTAACATACTCCTCCTCCTGAAGCCAGGTCTCAGTAAGAAAAAATAAATCAATGTGATGATCCGCTATCAGGTCGTGCACTAACAGGGATTTACACAAAAGAGATCTAATATTTAACGGTCCACACTTAATTGTGATATTAGTTTCTCCAACTTGTGCTTTGGTATTAATTTTAATAAGATTATGGTGATTGACCGCTCCCCTGCTCTGTGCTTGGCAAACTTTTAACCGTGGAACAGAGACTACCTCTATAGTGTTAAATATATTATTGTTGGTGGATGAGGGTTCTATGGAAGCAGCAGAGTGGTGTGTAAGACTACAACTCGGCATCCTGGTCTGGACCCTGGTTTGTCAGGTCACTTTGGGTCTAATAAAATTAGCCTAGTTACTAGAAATGAGAGGCACCATCCCGTGTGGGATGGACACCGTCTCTCCTAATCAGACCAGGTTTTCCCCAAAAAGTGCTCTACAAAGGCCACCTGGTTTTTGGCGCACCACCATGACAGCCAGTGACGAAGCGATGACATGTGGCTAAACATTTCATCGCTGGCCAGATTGGGGAGGGGACCAGAGAATGCTACGGAGTCCGACATCGTTTTTGATTAGTTGCACACCGACTCTATGTTAATTTTGGTGACCTCCGACTGACGAAGCCAGGTGTTGTTTGCTCCGACGTGAATAATAACTTTACCAAATTTACGTTTACTTCTCGCCAGCAGCTTTAGATTGGCTTCTATGTCGCCCGCTCTGGCCCCCAGAATGCACTTAACTATGGTCACTGGAGTCGGCTTCACGTAGCGCAAAACAGAGTCTCCAATTACCGGGGTTGGTTTCTCATCAGGTGTGTCGCAGAGTGGGGAAAAACGATTAGCCACGGGAAGCAGGTGGTGGTGCACCGTGGGCCTTTGGTTTGGGCTACGCTTCCTGCGAACCGTCACCCAGCCGCCCTGGCTAGCCGGCTGCTGCCGGAGGACCGCTAGCTGTAGCTATGCTAGGTGGCTCCGCAGCAGCTAGCTTCTCCTGGCTACCTGACACAACTCCAGCTAACTCCAAACTGCGGAACCGCGTCTCAAGCTCACTAAGTCTGGCCTCCTTAGCCGTAAATAAACTACACTTTCTGCACCGATTCCCTTCACTAAAGGAGGCAGAGGAGTAACTAAACATTTCACACGCTGAACAGACAAAGACATCGGGTGAAAGAGATGGTGAGGTTATGCTAACGCTGATAATCGGTGGAGCCCTGTATTTGTTTAATATGGGTTATTTCTCACTGTTATCAGGTGACTAGAATGTCCCAAGTGTTCAATTTTATTTAAATTGAATTTTAAGTAAAGTGAATACAACACACCGTGCACAGAGCAAACGATTGAGAAGACAGGAAGTGACGCAATACGTTACCGGAAATCCTACCCCGGTATTGGCTAGAAATCTAAAAACGTCCTTTCTTCCGCCTGAACTCTCTAGAAATCTCAAAATTCCCCTCTCGTCCCCACCATCCATTCTTATCTTCCTCAGTCCTTCCCTCATCAGCTTCCTCTCCTCACTATACCACCCACATACCAAAAGCACATGTTCTGTTGTCTCCAGCTCATGACAATGCTCACATAACCCACTTGAATATCCCCCCCATATATAAGGTATTATTTAAGTTGCTGTGCCCTATTTGTAATCTTGCTATTATGATCTGTTCCTTTCTGTTATTTACCCTTCTTGTTGAGTTGACCATCCTTTGTATTGCAAAAAGGATAAGGATAAAGATAAACTTTATTGATCCCACATCGGGGAAATTCCCGTGTTACCGTGGTAGCCCGTGGTGTACCAATAACCCATGGTTTGGCATATTTAGTACTAAAATAAGTACTAAAATAAAAAAAAATAAAAAAGACTCTTATGTTATGTACATTACTATGTACATTATACATTATATACAGAAATTAAAAATTATATACAGAAGGAATGTCAGACAATATGAAGAAAAATGAAGGTGCAAATAAGAGATGTGCAAATAAGACATTCCGTATAATTAAGTAGTGCGGAGAAAAATATGCCAAACCATGGGTTATTGGTGCTACATTAAGAGTTGTGAATGTTGTACAATCTGACTGCAGTTGGGATGAATGACCTGCGGTATCATTCCTTTTTACTCCGTAAGTGTAACAGTCTGCTGCTGAAGGAGCTGCTTAAGGCCCCCTGTAGGGGGTGAGAGGGGGTGTCCATAATTGATGTGAGCTTGGCTAACATCCTCCTCTCACCCACCTCATCAATGGAGTCCAGAGAACAGTCCAGGAGTGAGCCAGCACTTCTGACAAGTTTGTTAAGTCTCTTCCTGTCCCTCTCTGAGCTTCCACAGCAACAGCAGACCACAGCGTAGAAGATCACTGATGCCACCACAGAGTCATTTCATCCCAAAACTGCATCTTTTTTGGCTGCTCAACTTGCATCATGCCCACACACATGCAACGCTAATTATCTGGGAAACATTCTCTTACAGCAATCGAGTTGTCATTACCTGTGTCAAACAAGGTGTGAATTTATTAAAACAAGATACGACTTACTCTGTTCCATGCTCTGATCAGTGGGCAAGTATTGATCAGTTTCCGCCGTAACCGAATCACGTGATAACAGTGCTTTTTTTTTCATTGGTTGTTCCGTTATCTTAGCCCGCCCATTTCCTTTTTTGATTGACATGTACGTGACAGGCTTGACTTAAAGCAGTTGTGCTTGGTTCCAACAACTTTGGTACCAAGTTTCCCTTGCCCGGATGCGGGTCACCGGGGCCCCCTCCTGGAGCCAGGCCTGGGGGTGGGGCACGTTGGCGAGCGCCTGGTGGCCGGACCTCTGCCCATGGAGTCCGGCCGGGCGCAGCCCGAAGAGGCAACATGGAACCCCCTTCCCGTGGGCTCACCACCTGCAGGAGGGGCCAAGGGGGTCGGGTGCATTGTGTTTTGGGTAGCAGCCGGAGGCAGGGACCTTGGCGGTCTGATTCCCGGCTGCACAAACTGGCTCTAGGGACATGGAATGTCACCTCTCTGGTGGGAAAGGAGCCTGAGTTGGTGCGCGAGGTTGAGAAGTTCCGACTAGATATAGTTGGCCTCACCTCGACGCACGGCAAGGGCTCTGAAACCAGTCTTCTTGAGAGGGGTTGGACTCTCTACCACTCTGGAGTTGCCGATGGCGAGAGGCGACGGGCAGGGGTGGCAATTCTGGTTGCTCCCCAGCTCAGTGCCTGTGTATTGGAGTTTACCCCGGTGGATGAGAGGGTAGCCTCCCTTCGCCTTCGGGTGGGGGGACGGATCCTGACTGTTGTTTGTGCCTATGGTCCAAACAGCAGTTCAGCGTATCCACCCTTTTTGGAGTCCTTAGAGGGAGTGCTGGAGAGTGCCCCTTCTGGGGGCTCCCTCGTCCTCCTGGGTGACTTCAATGCTCACGTCGGCAATGACAGTGTGACCTGGAGAGGTGTGATTGGGAAGAACGGCCCCCCTGATCTGAACCCGAGTGGTGTTTTGTTATTGGACTTCTGTGCTCGTCTCAGATTGTCCATAACGAACACCTTGTTCAGACATAAAGGCGTCCACATGTGCACTTGGCACCAGGACGCCTTAGGCCGCAGATCGATGATCGACTTTGTGATCGTGTCATCGGATTTGCGGCCGCATGTTCTGGACACTCGGGTGAAGAGAGGGGCGGAGCTGTCAACTGATCACCACCTGGTGGTGAGTTGGCTCCGATGGTGGGGAAGGATGCCGGACAGACCTGGCAGGCCCAAACGTGTTGTGAGGGTCTGCTGGGAACGCCTGGCAGAGTCCCCTGTCAGAAGAAGCTTCAACTCACGCCTCCGGGAGAGCTTTGACCATGTCCCGGGGGAGGCAGGGGACATTGAGTCCGAGTGGACCGTGTTCCGTGCCTCCATTGTTGAGGCAGCTGACCGGTGCTGTGGCCGCAAGGTGGTTGGTGCCTGTCGTGGCGGCAATGCCCGAACCCGCTGGTGGACACCAGCGGTGAGGGATGCCGTCAAGCTGAAGAAGGAGTCGTATCGGGCCTTACTGGCCTGTGGGACTCCTGAGGCAGCAGATGGGTACCGGCATGCCAAGCGGAGCGCAGCTACGGCGGTTGCCGAGGCAAAAACTCGGGCATGGGAAGAGTTCGGTGAGGCCATGGAGAACGACTTTCGGACGGCCTCGAAAAGGTTCTGGACCACCATCCGGCGTCTGAGGAGGGGAAAGCAGTGCACTGTCAACACTGTGTATAGTGGTGATGGTGTGCTGCTGACCTCAACTCGGGATGTTGTGGATCGGTGGAAGGAATACTTCGAGGACCTCCTCAATCCCACCAACACGCCTTCCAGTGAGGAAGTAGGGCCTGGGGACCTGGAGATGGGCTCTCGTATCTCCGGGGCTGAAGTTGCCGAGGTAGTTAAAAAACTCCTCGGTGGCAAGGCCCCGGGGGTGGATGAGATCCGCCCAGAGTCCCTTAAGGCTCTGGATGTTGTAGGGCTGTCATGGTTGACTCGACTCTGCAACATCGCGTGGACATCGGGGGCAGTGCCGCTGGATTGGCAGACCGGGGTGGTAGTCCCTCTTTTTAAGAAGGAGGGTGTGTTCCAACTATAGGGGGATCACACTCCTCAGCCTCCCTGGTAAGGTCTATTCAGGGGTACTGGAGAGGAGGGTCCGCCGGATAGTCGAACCTCGGATTCAGGAGGAGCAATGTGGTTTTCGTCCTGGGCGTGGAACAGTGGACCAGCTCTACACCCTCAGCAGGGTCTTCGAGGGTGCATGGGAGTTTGCCCAACCAGTCCACATGTGTTTTGTGGACTTGGAGAAGGCATTCGACCGTGTCCCTCGGGGGGTCCTGTGGGGGGTCCTCCGAGAGTATGGGGTGTCGGGCCCGCTGATACGGGCTGTCCGCTCCCTGTACGATCGGTGTCAGAGTTTGGTCCGAATTGCTGGCAGTAAGTCGAACTCGTTTCCGGTGAGGGTTGGCCTCCGCCAGGGCTGCCCTTTGTCACCGATTCTGTTCATAATTTTTATGGACAGAATTTCTAGGTGCAGTCATGGTGTTGAGGGGATCTGGTTTGGTGACCTCAGGATCGCGTCTCTGCTTTTTGCGGATGATGTGGTCCTGTTGGCTTCATCGGCCCGTGACCTCCAACTATCACTGGATCGGTTCGCCGCCGCCTGTGAAGCGGCTGGGATGAGAATCAGCACCTCCAAATCCGAGGCCATGGTTCTCGACCGGAAAAAGGTGGAGTGCCTTCTCCGGGTAAAGGAGGAGATCCTGCCCCAAGTGGAGGAGTTTAAGTACCTCGGGGTCTTGTTCACGAGTGGGGGAAGAATGGAGCGGGAGATCGACAGGCGGATCGGTGTGGCGTCTGCAGTAATGCGGACTCTGCACCGGTCCGTTGTGGTGAAGAGAGAGCTGAGCCGAAAGGCGAAGCTCTCGATTTACCGGTCGATCTTCGTTCCTACCCTCACCTATGGTCATGAGCTTTGGGTCATGACCGAAAGAACAAGATCACGGGTACAAGCGGCTGAAATGAGCTTCCTCCGTAGGGTGGCTGGGCTCTCCCTTAGAGATAGGGTGAGAAGCTCTGCCATCCGGGAGGAACTCGGAGTAGAGTCGCTACTCCTCCGCGTTGAGAGGAGCCAGATGGGGTGGCTTGGGCATCTAATCAGGATGCCCCCTGGACGCCTCCCTGGTGAGGTGTTCAGGGCATGTCCCTCCGGTAGGAGACCCCCGGGGAGACCCAGGACACGTTGGAGAGACTATGTCTCTCGACTGGCCTGGGAACGCCTGGGGATCCCTCCGGATGAGCTGGAGGAGGTAGCTGGGGAGAGGGAAGTCTGGGCTTCTCTCCTTAGGCTGCTACCCCCGCGACCCGACCCGGATAAGCGGTAGAGAATGGATGGATGGATGGATGGATGCTTGGTTCCACAGTAACGGCGCACCAGAGAAATTTACTCATTTTATTCTTATTTTTTCTCATTCTGAGAAATACAATGTGTCGCGTGAGTGCGTGACAAAAGACCGAAAAGCGTGAAACTTGAGAGCCCTGTAATACATTACCCGTCTCTCGCTTTTTCTCCCATTGACTTCTCGCATAAATTTACGAGTCGTAATGTAAAATCTATCCTTGTTTGTGAATCCTATCCTAAATTAAAACTCAACAAATCGTCCACAGCCTCATTTTTAGCAAGGGTCTCCAAAAGAAGCAGATTGTTTGAATATTATGACTTTATTCTCATAAATAATGACGTTAGTAATGACTTTAATCTCGTAAATATATATATATTTTATTAATGTGGCCCTAATACTCCGTCTTAGATAACTGACCTGGTTTTAAAGACGTGTCTTTTTCATTGTGGCTCTGGGAAACAAATCTTTTTTGGGCCGCCTTGGATTTCTTCTCCAGTATCGCATGTGTCCACCAGGGGGAAAACGACGTGCGGTTGATGTCCGCCACTGGCTCTGTTTCTTCTTCTACGCTTATGTCACTTCCTCAAATAAGACCACCATTTCCGTTTTCATTAGCTGATAACAACAAACGAGATGGCGACTTACGGAAAGATCTGCAGATTACTGCGTATTTCATCAGCACTTTCGATTCCGTAAGTTAATTTTTGTTGAACATGTTGTAATGTACCTTTTAAATGATTTGATAAATCCTGAGTAGTTGACAAGACACAGCGATGTGCTGAATGCATATTTTACTAATATTTATTATTTGGGCAATAAGATTACCTTCATTGCTAATGTGACAGATGACGGATATTATGTATAATAATCCGTAATTTGTGTTAATTAACTTTATTGTAAAATATTTTAAGCAGTCTAGTGCTTTATACCAATATATTATTTTTTATTTTTTTTAAATATGTAGCAAGTCCATAATGGGTAAGGATCGAATTAGACGACGCTCTTTAACTACACACAATATGTACAATTTGCATATTTTATGTAGTTCGCTATTATGTTCAGCAGTAAAAAAAAAAAGAGAAAAGAATTGTTTTTTATGTAATAGCTGCTCTCTGCAGAACTTTGCTTCAGTAATTATACTACAGTAACGCCTAAGTGCTTCATAGTAACTATGAATCACTCATTTATTTTGTAGACTTACGAGCGGTGGAAATCTGAGAACTGGGTTACTTGGCACGTCACACAACTCAATAGGTTCTAACAGATGGCCACAAAACCCTTATTGCATTGTCCCTGGTTTGTATAATATGAGCATCCTATGAGCAACTTTCTTACTTGGAGGAAACTTCGGATATTGGCTAATATCATACTTCTTTCATCATATGATCCAATTTTAGGAAGGACAATGTTCGTCCAGACACAGGACACACCAAACCCAAACAGCCTCAAGTTCCTGCCTGGCTGTACAGTTCTTGAAACAGGAACGATGAATTTTGAAAGCCCTCGTGATGCACACTGCTCACCATTGGCCAGGTTTGTGAGTGTGAAATCAGGCCAAACTTCTCCCATCCACCCCTTTTATTTAAAAAAAATAAATGTAAAATTTGAGGGATATAAAAATACAATTTGCAATGTTCTCAGCTGTGGTGTTTCTGGGCTTATGCTCCAAAAGACTGAGCTCAATCAGTTAACTGTCTCAAGCATTCTGAGAAAAAGCACTGAAATATATCAGAAGTTTTTTTTAGTCTCCTTTTTGTGTTGGTTTTTTTCACAGGTTGCTACAGTTAGGTTGATATATTTGTCTATATATATTTTACTCATTATTGTGTTTCGGTGCCCTCTTCAGCACTTTATTCCTTCAATGCCCTCTTCAGCACTCTGTTCCTTCAATGAGATCTCTCTAGAAGCGGAATATTTTGGGACTAGGCTGATTATAATCCAACAACACTCTGCATACCTATGTCAGAGCAACAGTTGTTTTTCCCCACGATTCAGGCCTCTGTAAATTTACAATTCTTGGTGTTTTTTGCATATCTAATACTTTATAAAATAATTTTTCACAGTTACAGTAAAAGTTTGTCTAAGAGTGTCTAAATTATTTCAACAGTACTAAAACATCTGAAAGCTCCGCCATTTTTTTGAAGTCTTTAGCCGCTGTTTAAAATGTATTCAAAAATAAAAGTTCTCTCATACCACGCTACTCATTACTGTTAGAAAGATTAAAACAGATCAGCTACATAGTGCTTTTCTTGTTGATCAATGGTCCACAAGCCATGACAATCATGTTGATTGGTTTGACTTATGGTAAATAATATTGTGACTTATACTAGGAGTACATTTTTTCTTGTATTGGTTTGAAGAGACGGGTTTGTCGACTTGGTTTTTATTTTTAAAATGTTTTAATTTTTTTTACAGGCAGCTGTTTAGGGTAGATGGTGTCAAAAGTGTCCTGCTGGGAACAGATTTTATCACCATATCAAAGGTAAAATCTGCCTTATAATGAAACAAACAGACAAATATTGAAATTACACATTTTTATTTTCCATCAAGTCTGATGCAAATATGGAATGGAAGGTAATAAAACCGGACGTCTTTGCTGCCATTATGGACTTTTTCACATCTGGGCTTCCGGTTGTCAGTGAGGGTAGCCACCAGAGTGAGGATACAGGTAAACATTGTCATCAAACCATGCAAACGTTTTAATTAGAGAAATTAGAATTGGAGAAATGTTTTTGTTAATGAAAATAAATATCTTCTCATTTTTTAGCACCTTCAGATGATGATGATGAAGTGGTTGCAATGATAAAAGAGCTTCTGGACACTCGAATAAGGTAAGAATGTGAAGATGTGTAATGTCCCTGTTGCTCTGTCTTTCTGATGCAGTGTTGTAACCAGGCCAACAGTGCAGGAGGATGGAGGTGATGTTTTGTACCGGGGCTTTGAAGACGGCATTGTTAAATTGAAGCTGCAGGGTTCCTGCACCAGTTGTCCAAGTTCTATAATTACACTGAAGAGTGGAATTCAAAACATGCTGCAATTTTACATACCTGAAGTGGAATCAGTGGAGCAGGTTTGTTCCTCTGCACAACATACAACTCAACATTGTCATAACATAGGTATGCTGCTTTATATCTCAATTTTTTGTGTTGAGCTCTGGTAGTTTATACTAAAGACTGAAAGTTTTTTTTTTCCCTAACAGAGTATGTTGCCACTGTTGCAAAATATATTTATTTGATATATGTAGAAATAAGGTAAATCACATATAATTATTAAAAGTACACTTTTGTTGAAATGTTGAATTTCTAGGTTGGGTAAGATGTACAAATAACTGTAATATAATGGTAACTCGTTTGTGAAAGAGGTTATACATGTTTTTAATGTTAATGTTATAACATCTTTTAAAATACAAAAAATAAGGTATCAGATGTTATAACATCTTTGTTTTTTTCTCTTCAGGTTAAGGATAGGGAAGAAGAGCAGGCTGTTCAAATTTGAAACCGACTGAGGACTCTTTATATTGCTCCCTCACCAGATTTGTGATACAATCAACAAGCAGATTCAGAGTATGGTCTCATAGAGGTCTATATATATATGATCTTCAGATATTTCTTCATTCATTTTCTTGTTTTCTGTTCTGTAACAGTACTATAAAATAGAAATGCACCCAGTCAGAGAAACAGAATGATGTGTTGCTGAAATAATATGTATTTACACCTTTGTCATTCAGTCAATTGTCAAATAAAATATTTAACATTGAGATAAGCTAAGATGTCTGGTTGGCCCGTGACTTAAAGCCAGACATTGCACATTAGATACCAGCCTTGAGTTTATCACCAGTGAAACCTGTAATGCTTTCAGCTTCCTGCCCAATCTGATGTGGATAATAAAGTACATAAAAAAATTCAAGTCATCAATCTGTACAGACTGGTAGTTCATGCTGGATGCCATCACTCAGATGAATTCAGACATCTTTCTTTAAGCGCCTTCATTCTCTAACTGGTCCATAATCTACTGCCCAGACTAGCAAGCCTTCAGTCGAGTCTGACTCTCCAATGTCTATTCATCCCTTGGTGGAGAAATTTACATTGTTAAAGCGTTCATATAAAAAAGCAGAACAGAAATACAAAATGATGTTCAAAATTATATACAAAATGTCTAATGAGATGTCTAAAAATATGGAAATTGGCGCATTATAACATTTTAATAATTCATTCTGTAAATAGGCATAAAATAAATATTGACATGTTTTACCAGCATTTGTCATGTCCCGTCAAATTCAATTTAAATGTACATATTCAAAGATTATGTTAGCATGAATTATATAGCAATTCAAATGTTAGTACACATTAATTTTTACAATTTTAACTGAGAGGATGCTTTTTTATGCAAGAATACTTGCGCAATCACAGTGGTGGTTAATAATTATTCATTAAACTTTAGTTTCGACTCAGAGTTCGAGTCGTTATATTGTGGTTGTAATAGACATTAAAATGTCACAACACCAGTCTGTTTGATGGCAGCCCGGAACTGCATCCTGATGCCACGTCAGACTTGACTGCGTTCCTGTTTTTTGCGCAGCTGCTAGCCAGACGGACAGGCCCCGAAGCCAATCAAACGCGCTGAAATTGGAGGAGGCATGGCATATATCATAGGCGTTCCCGGCCGGCTATCACCAGGAAGCTGTAGCTGGCAACCGGACTGCAATCATGTGTGGTGAGTCCTAACGCAACTCTGTAGTCTTATTATTTGTTTAGTCTTAGTTGATCCATAATATACATATATCAAGCTACATTCTCTTAATTTTTAAGACAACCAATGAATACAATCGAGTTTACCACTAGTATATATTGTGCTTTAAAATGAAAGACATTTGAAATTAGCTAATGTTTAGGGTGGCTAACCATTATTAACGTTCACAATTATTGGTATATTTAGCATATTGGTTATCCAAACGTAAAAAAATAAAATCAATGGGCTATCATGTTCTTTATATGATTTCAAAATTGCGTTGGCCGAAAAAAACATCAGTAAGAGCTAAACACTTCCTGGTGTTTTCCCCATCTCGCTAATGTTTACGGGCGATCATCGAATATCTTTACATTTAACCATTATTTCTAATGTCGGAATGAATTTTGTTTTGGGCCCAATAGTGCATCTAAGTGTATTCATATAAAGGGAGCGTCAGAGGCTGCTGTTTTGAATGGTCTCTGGTTCTGCATTTCCATTCATCTAGCTGTGGTTAGTACAGGGCTGCATTTCATGCTTCTCATTCCCCATACAGGCGTGCGCCTAATGGCTACGGAGGACTTTCACTGAATAAAAAATTTAGTGGCTATAGATGTGGAAAAACTCCACACATTGGCTGGCATTTGCTAATTGTGTAACTTTAAACGTGGCATACAGATCTGCTCCACAGTTGTGTTATAGTGGTCTGGTATAGACATTATCAGGATTATGTTAATACATTTTAATGTGTTGTCACTGATAAGCTGTAAAACATCTACTCATGCGCCAAGGCATCTGTTATGATGTTGAATTTTTGGTGCATTATTTACTTTTACCTCAAAGAAGAGCTCAAATATTTATAGGTGTGTTGTTTATTATGGGGAGATGAAGGTCTGAAAACAATCCTTTTCTAATGCATTGCCCACTCCTGCATAAGGAGGAATTAAACTGTCTCTCAAGTATTAAATAGCTGTAGAATCCTGCTCCATCTGATGTTATGACATTACCTATGGGTAATGCTGACATGAAACTGTCAGTTGGGAAAAAATTATGCATGTACCTGGAAAACTTTGTTGAAACCAGCATTCGACTTTAAGAGTGTGTTGCAAAGTAGCATTAAAATAACTGGTATCTGTCCCTGTCAAATGGATCTTGCCATCTTTTAGGAATTTTAGACTGTGTTTTCAGTTACTTTCTTGAGAATCTTTCTCCTCTCAAAAGGAATCTTTGCATACCTTAACTACCATGTGCCGAGGACTCGCCGTGAGATTCTTGAAATCCTCATCAAAGGTCTGCAACGCCTGGAGTACAGAGGCTATGACTCAGCTGGTAAGCATAAACTAAAACATCTACATCACACCAACACATACTTTTTATCTGTCTTCTCTGCTTCAGTGTTTAGTCATTGTCAACTTGAGAAAATGTATTCTACTAATGTTAATCAAGCTGCTGATATTTACTGAATGTATTTGTTGTATTTACAGTATGTTATACTAGCAAAATAGTTGTCACATCAGTAACATAAAAGTTCTAAATGAGCCACCTATCATCATGCCGCTTAGCCAAACTGGAGTGTACACTTTGTCATGTCAATTTCTTCTAACTTAGAAAGTATGTTTCTCTATGTTGACACTAATGGATTTGTTTGTGATCTTTCTTTGTTTTCTTTTTTCTGAAGGTGTGGGTATTGATGGTGGCAATAGCAAGGATTGGGAGTCAAATGCCAAATCTATCCACCTGATCAAACAGCGTGGAAAAGTGAAGGCTCTTGATGAAGAAATCCACAGTGAGCAAAGGGCTTATTACATGACAAGAATAAATAATTCACATATTTACCTTTTTTCCCATCATGTATTTGTGCTTATGTTTGACCCTTTTTAGAACAGAAGGATATTGACCTGGATTTGGAGTTCGATGTTCACCTTGGCATTGCTCACACTCGCTGGGCTACACATGGTGTTCCAAGCCCTGTTAACAGTCATCCCCACAGATCTGACAAGACTAATGGTTTGATGTGCTAAAGTACAGTATTTCTACCATGCTAATCTAATCTCTTTGATGCAAAGATAAGCTTTTTTGAAATACCCTGTTAAAAACTCCATATATTATACAATTTTGTTACTAGGTTTCAGAAGATGCAGTTCATATTGTTTGAGAGTGGATGAGTGGCAGTACCTTATTTTATTTCGATCTTTCTTATCTGTAGAGTTCATTGTCATTCACAATGGCATTATCACCAACTACAAAGATCTCAGGAAATTCCTGGTAAAATTTTGTGATCTAAACTACCTTCAGTTGATGTAATTTATGCCTCTGACAGACAGGATTAATTAACTCTTTTCATCTGTACAGGAGAGCAAAGGCTATGAGTTTGAGTCAGAGACTGACACCGAGACCATCGCCAAGTTGGTAAAGTACATGTATGACAACAGGGAGAGTGACGACATCAGCTTTGCTACGCTAGTGGAGCGCGTTATCCAGCAGCTGGTGTGGACCTGCTAATGCATTCAGATACTTTTGTAATTGTTAAGAGTTGTTAGAGCCTGTTTGATCCCCACCTTTTAGGAGGGATCTTTTGCTTTGGTCTTTAAAAGTGTTCACTACCCCGGAGAAGCTGTTGGCACAAGGTAGACCACTGATGATGCCTATCTCACCATTTATACAGATGACAGTATTGTTGACTTGTACATGTTGACATATAGGAGGGGAAGTCCATTACTTATGGGAGTGAGGAGTGACCACAAACTATCTGCGGATCATATTCCTGTGCTATACCGCTCGTGTAAGAAACCTTTTTTTTCAAAGTATTATTTTTCCATATTTCACAAGAATATCATCTTTATTTTGCTACTTTTCCAGCTGCTAAAGACAAGAAGGGTTGCACCACCCTCTCTAGGGCAGGGCAGGACACCTCTCTGTTCCCCGTTGATGAAAAGGCTGTGGAGTACTACTTTGCATCTGATGCAAGGTACTGTATGAGCAAGCTATTTTCCCCATACCATCTACTTTATACAGTGCAAGAATTTATATTAATCAAACTTTTTTTTTTTTTGTCATTATAGTGCAGTAATTGAGCACACCAACCGTGTTATCTTCCTGGAGGATGATGATGTAGCTGTTGTGGTAGATGGCAGGCTGTCCATCCACAGGATAAAGCGTACAGCTGGGGACTATCCAGCCCGTGCCATCCAGACCCTGCAAATGGAGCTACAGCAGATTATGAAAGGTAAATGTGTTTTCATCCGTTCTTCTGCTGACCATTACCCATTTGTCTAAGAAGTGCTGCCCAGTAATTATGTCATGGATGCTTTGATGATAGTCTGGTTACCAAGACAGCTGTAAAGAAAAACTGTTGAATTGTAAAGTTAATTCAGGCCTAATATTGGTATATCATTGTTATCTGGAGATGGATGAGAATCTTTTCACCATGTCTTAGTTTTAGATGGAATCATTTAAAGTTTAAAAAAAAAAAAAAAAAAAAAAAAAAACCTTAGGTATAAAAAGACAAATCCAATTAAAGCTTGAAGATACCTAAATATGTGTCAACGGTGCACTATTTTGAGGTCATATACTGTAGTTCTTTTTTCTTGACTATTTGCCAGTAATCCAGCAGAGGGCAGACATTACTTGGCTGGTTCTCAGATTCCTTTGTTACCCTGTCATTGCTCAGGCTTTCCTCTAGTCTAGTCTCTAAAAACCTTTTGCTTAATAACCTATTTTGTCCAAAAATAGGTTTGACCGAAATTGCTGATGGACCCAAGCACAGAAATTCTGATATTTCTATGCAAATTGAATTACTGGAAACACCTACAGCTTAGTAGCGTGTGTTGTCCTTAATTTAAAATGTTACTTATGCCCTGGTTCTGGATCCACTCAGAGAAGGGGGCATTCATTTCATGCATGTATTTCTGGATTATTGATTTAAATATTGCTCCAATAGTGATTGGAGGACTCCCACTTTATGAAAACTCCATATCTGTGTTCTTAAGAGGCTTTTACAGGACTAGCACTAGTGAAACATTTTCCCTAATTATGATCCTCCCACTGCAGGAAACTTCAGCTCCTTCATGCAGAAGGAGATCTTTGAGCAGCCAGAATCTGTGGTCAACACCATGAGAGGGAGAGTCAATTTTGAAAACAACACAGGTCAGAATAAAGTATCAATAATTGTTCATGAAAAGCTCATACCTAATTTAAACATTTTTAACATCTTAAAAATGTGTCACACTGTTGTGATTAAAATGTAACAAGGTAACCTCAATTTCAGTTCACACTAGGATATGTAATTAATAGTGTTCTTCACATTTTGAGCCCCTTGGGTTAGCTGGAGATTGATGGACCAATTATCTGTTTTAGTGATCTTGGGTGGTCTGAAGGACCACATCAAAGAAATTCAACGGTGCCGGCGACTCATCCTTATTGCCTGTGGCACCAGCTACCATGCTGGGGTGGCAGTGAGTAGCTTCTGCTTTTTGCTTCTTTCAAATGCTATACAGACATCAACACTGAAGACCTATTTCAAAGATTTGGATAAAAGTTGGTTTTTATTGTGTTCAGAGGTGTAATCTTTGAGTTTGTTTTTAGGAGAATGAATGTCGAGTTTTGTGTTGCTTTTCAGACTCGTCAGGTGCTGGAAGAACTGACTGAGTTGCCTGTCATGGTGGAGCTAGCCAGTGACTTTTTGGACAGGAACACTCCAGTCTTCCGAGATGATGTTTGTTTCTTTATCAGCCAGTCAGGTGGAGAGACCATTTCTTATTTTCTAATACACCTCAATCTCAATACAGCCTCAACTGCACTGCAGAAGATTTAGTTGATCTCTTCATGCTTAATCCTTCAGGTGAGACTGCTGACAGCCTCATGGCCCTGCGTTATTGTAAGGACAGGGGAGCTCTGACTGTGGGCATCACCAATACTGTGGGAAGCTCCATTTCCAGAGAGACTGACTGTGGCGTCCACATCAATGCTGGGCCTGAGATTGGAGTAGCCAGCACCAAGGTATTTCTTGAAGAACTGTGTCTTTTTCATAAAGCGCTGTCAAGACTATTAAACATATACCATTAAAATCACTATGTAATTAGGCTTGTGTCCCTAATTTCCAGACTCCTGATAGGAAATGCAACATAATGTACTCTATAACTTACAGGGTTTTTATTTTACTATGGAATTTTGCTTAATTTGTTCCTGGGTATTAACTAAAAAAAACACCACAAGTTGGTGTAATTGCTGGCAAATTTATTATATACTATTTTACTTATGTTTTCAGATCACTCTTTTGTTGTCTTCTTTGAAAGACTAAAGCCTTTTACACATTACCAGAGGCAATAACATATCAGGCAGTTTATTATCATACTAGAAACAAAGCACTTAATGAGTGCAAGTCCTTGCTAAGCAGCTAATTTCACCACATATTGTATTGTGACTTGTACCCAAAACTAATAGTCCAATAACTTGGAATACCTTAAATTTATTTTTCTGCCACCGTATATTGCTTGGCTTATATTTGAGGGTTAGCCTTGGTGAAGGGATTACCAATTGAGGCGGGAGATTATAGGAGAGCGTATAATGTGATTTGTATTTGCGAATCAAGCACTTGGAAAGAGGGATCTGTGTTGTCTTCCTTTAAAGGAAGTTGTTGCTACTGAGCTATGGATGACGTTACAATGGGACTTGCCATGACAATTCGAATAATTATAACTGAAACTGTATAATGTATGATAATAAAAGTGATATTTTATTGCTTTTATTATTATATGTTGTATGTGATTTGAGTTGGTGTTCTGTGGGCTGCACAAAGCTGTAATCTCTGTAAATTTACTTGAGTTGCAGCAGTCGCAAAGTGACATCACCACAGTCGTCACGCCAAAAAGTGCACTTATTCACCCGTGGGTTGCACCCATTCATCTTTCAGCTTTATGAATTGAGCTATGGTATGGAATTTGCAGCAAATCTGGCAGATTGAGGGACAATAAAATGATAAGAATAACATCTGTAAAAATACTGGATTATATCTTTTCCATTTACAGAAATAGGTGGTCATCATTGGATAGTGGAAAACGGTTTTGTAGAATAAATTATTCATTTGTATGGGCAGCACTGGTGGTCAGAGTTCCAAGTGGATGTGATGATAGGGGAGAGATTATCTGGCTTAGAATGCTGGCATTTGACTCTAAAGGGTCCCAAGAAAATGACCTCTATGCAGAAACTAAATCTTCCAAATAGACAGAATGCTTCCAGGAGTGGACTGAAGAGGGAAGAGAATGATAGAATTGACAGTGTTCATATTAGACACTTCAAACTTGTTTGGTTTTTGAGTTCTAGTTTTCCAGGATAAGAAAACTGTAATTCAACTGCAGTGTTTAAATGCATTTTATTCAGAGCAAATGTTGAATGGCAGCTTTACAAAGAGTATTAAGTCAGGATTAGTTTTATTTACTGTATGAAGTATGCATTTTTTTTTGCTGTAAAACAGAAAATGTCATTAATATAGAAAACTAGTTTCAGCAAGCAACATTAGATTGGTTATTTGTTTAGTAATGTGACTAAATAAATGTTTCTCTGGTTTCTGTGCATTGTAGGCCTATACCAGTCAGTTTGTAGCCCTGATCATGTTTGCACTCCTGATGTGTGATGACAGGATTTCCATGCAGCCCAGACGCCGTGAGATAATTCAGGGTCTGAAAATACTTCCAGGTAAAACATAACATAATTTTTTTTAAGTTCTGGAAGTGAAATTATGATCATATTAAATTTGTAATTTAGAGAACCACACTTGAAACAATGATTGAATGCTTTCAAATGACTCTGGACTCTGTTTCCTACAGTCTGACAAAACTATGTATGCTACATATTAGGGATCCAGTTCCATTGCCAACGTAACTCATTCATCGGAAATGTATCCAATCTGTGAGTTATTAACTTTAACGACTACCATCGCCATTCACCTAGCAAGCTAGCACTGAGCAGCACTGGGGCAAACATGTCCGCTGTGTGCATGCCCAAAATGCCACAAAGCAAAGTGCAATGCTTGCAAAGCCTGGTGGAGTCTCTGTCGCAATGTACAATACCATTCACTAATCAAACATTTGGGGGTGAAACAAAACACATAAAAGAGCCAGAAGAAATCAAACCTGGGGGCAGAACAATTAAAAGTGCCACCAGGAATCAGTTCTGGATTTGTTTTCTTCATGGAATTCTACTCATTTCATGTTTTTCTGCTTCCTTTTCTCTCCTCATACTCAGCTCAAGGTCCTAATACATGCATACATATGTAGAGAGGAGTTTATTACAGCCTCACACAAAATCAGCAGTAATGATAATATTAATATCATATTCAAAACAGACCTCAAGCATCAGAATAGTATTGGTATTGACCAAATTCAGGTGTTGGGATGTGATCCTAAAAAATATTGTGGGTTCTCATCAAATTGAAAACTCATCCACATATTTTCTAACCATTTTTCCCTTAAGAGGTCCTGGCGGGGGGTGGAGAGGTGACTGGATCCTATCCAAGATGCTTTCAGCCGAGAGTTGGGTTGGCCTGGCTCATCGTAGGGCCAACATACAAAAACGGAAGGCCATTCACACCTACTGTCTGTGGGCATATGGGGAGCAGCCAGTCTGCACAGAAAAACCTGTTGTGTTTGTAGAAGCAACAGTGCTAATCAGTGCCCAACTGCAGCACTGTCAAATTGAAAAACATTGAATAATAATGTTTGTATTTTGCATAGATTTGATAAAGGAGGTTCTCCGTTTGGATAATGAGATTCAGAAGCTGGCCGAAGAACTGTACCAGGAAAAGAGTGTGCTGATTATGGGCAGAGGCTATCATTATGCTACCTGCCTGGAAGGAGCACTGGTGAGCCAAAAGAGTTCCACTCCGTTATATTTGGATGTTTAATTTAAGCCAAACTACATGAAATAGTTGTTTATTCTGTAAAGCAAAAGACTATTTGTAAGATTGGAAAAAAAAAAAATCTACATCATAACAATCTTACTATCTTAACATTGTTTTTCATGCTGTTTAGAAAATCAAAGAAATCACATACATGCATTCAGAGGGAATCCTGGCAGGAGAGCTTAAACATGGCCCACTGGCTCTGGTGGATAAACTAATGCCAGTCATCATGATCATCATGAGAGACCACACTTACACTAAATGTCAAAATGCGCTACAGCAAGTCATAGCCCGTCAGGTAGGTCAAGCACTCTCCAAGGAATGGCTTTGCTATCTAGAAACATGAATATTCATTAGCAAATGCAAAAAATATTATAGTTTCATCAGGTTATCTTGTTTTTTTTCCTCTGTAGTAAAATCAATATTAATCATTTAAAAAATATGTGTGTGTGTGTGTGTGTGTGTATATATATATATATATATATATATACACACACACATATATATGTGTGTATATATATACACATACACACACACACATATATATATGTGTGTGTATATATATATATATATGTGTGTGTGTGTATATATATATATGTGTGTGTGTGTGTGTATATATGTATATATATATATGTGTGTGTGTGTGTGTGTGTGTGTATATGTATATGCATATATATACATATATGTACCGTCTCATTGTTGCCCCTCTGATGCACCTGTTGTTGATTTCATTAACAACAAAGCAGCAGAAACGGATTAACATCCCCCTCTGCTACTTAAGTGACCAGATCAATATCCCAGAAGTTTGATTGATAGGTTGCTATACTCTGATTAAAAAGTGTTCCTCTAATTTTTTTGAGCAGTGTATTAGATGTCCCTCGTAATGACACTCTAATTTTCTCACTTTTGACAGTGTTAAGGTGCCTGAGTGAGTGTGTTTGAGAAGGAGACTGTGGTGACTTTCATTTAAGAAAAATAATCCTCTTGGCCTTCTAGAATTTCAAATTTAAAGATATTGAACGTTTTAAGGTCTGGCAGCAGAATGCTTTGAATGTAGAGTCAATTTTACTTGTCTCTGCAACACACCTCCTAATCTTTAGCACAGTAAATAAATGGAGGGTTCAGCTGCGTCTGAAAAGATAATTGTCAGAAATTAGTAGCAGATGTTACTTGAAGGTGTGAATTTTTTTCAATTCTGATATCACCTTTGACACTCAAATCTGGGTGCACACGTAACGATAATCAGGTTGTTTTTGTCCAAATTTCTCCTCCCCAACCAAGGACAGCAAATGCCTGGTTATCTTACCGCTTATAAGATTATTTTGTGGACTGAGGTGCTCTTGCTTGAGATTTTCCCATTAAAAACAGTCTTGACGGCCATCATTCTATCGCCTTGTGTTTCCTCTTCCATTTTGCATGACGTGCTTTCCGGTTGTTGCTATGTTTCATCGTTTTCTTAGATCATGTGAGATACCTGGCTTGGATGACAAGATTCTAGATTGGTGGTGGGACAGAATTCCAGTGTGTTGTGTGGTGTGTTGCGATCAAAACTGTTCAATGCCTCATTTTTTATCTTCAGGTGTGGGCATCTCTTAAGATTCAGAAAATCCTCACATATGTTACCCCACTTAAATTTGTTTTCTAGGGTCGGCCCATCGTGATATGTGATGAAGATGATTACGAGACCATCAAGAACTCCAGCCGCGCCATCAATGTGCCCCACTGTGTCGACTGCCTGCAGGGGATCCTTAGTGTCATCCCACTGCAGCTACTGTCCTTCCATCTGGCTGTTCTCCGAGGTTATGATGTGAGTACCCTGTCCTGCATTTTTTTTCTGACTAAAACCTTTGGAAATCGCTGATGTGAATTAAAAATTTAATTTGTCTCTTTCTTTTTTTTAATTTTTTTGTATATTGTACAACTGTAAAGGGCAGTAAGACTGTCACAAAAAAAACAAAAACAGGTAAAAACAGCTTTTTGCCTATGGTCGTTTTAACCCTACGGCGGATGGGTTTGGGCCGGAATTTCCCAAAGCCTTTCATGAGTTTCTTGCACTCTCTCTTGAGAGTGATCTGAGACACATTTAGAAACTGTTTCCATCCTCTTTTAGTGAAGCAAAAAATTGTCTATTACTAACACAGGACAAGGATGAAACAGAGCCAGGGAGCTGCAGGCAAGTTGCTCTTCTAAATTGCAATCTGAATACTAGCAAACTGGCTCAGTAAAAATGTATCAATTATTATCCACTTGGACCAAGGATGCTTTATTCTGGGAGACACTCCTCCTGTAAAGTGAGCAGAGTCCTTAATATCATGTATGCAGATTGTGGCAACGATGACCGAGTGCCTGTAGTTTTCTTAGATGCACTAGAGCAGGGGTGGGGAACCCCCGGCCTCCGGGCCGTATACGGCCTACGAGACCATTTCTACCGGCCCGCAACGCAATAAGATTTTTATATTTTATATGTGCACTTATACAGTGGGACCGTTCGCTAAACTCCGCGAGCTGCAAGTAGCAGCGGTAGCGTATTTTTGCCTTTCGTATCCTGAAATTTCTTTCGTAACAAGAGGAAATATTTTCCCGTTTTCTGAGATAAAACAGACGGTTATGTTATGTCCGAGTCAAGGTCAGGGTCAGTGAACACAGCATGTGATGTACGTAGTGGGCTGGACTGATTGACACGGACGAAAAATGCATAGCGAAACACGCTAAACTCAACGAGTTGAAAGGACAGATGCGTTTGGATAAAATTAACGCTCTTCGCAGGAGTTTGGAGGCTCAACAAGCAGCTTTCACACGACCATGTACCGACAGAGAGAATATTACGCGTGCAAGTTTTGTGATGAGTGAATTAATAGCCACGAAGCTGAAACCTCACGACGAAGGAGAGTTCGTGAACGTGCCTCGTAGCCGCCACTGAGGCGCTCGCGCCGGACCAAGTAAAATTGTTTCAAAGCGTGAATTTTTTTTCGTGAATAACTATTGAACTAAGACATATATTGTTATGATTCCAGTGACTAACGGTATGTTTTTATGGTCAAGGAATCTAAATATGTAGTCAAAGTATATGTGGGACTAATATTTATGGTGGAAATCACAATATGCCAGGAATTGTTGCGCTTGGCGGAGGTCTGCGCTCTCCGAGTGATTTCTAGTTGTTATTATTATTGTCTTTATCTTTCTTTCTTTTCATTTATTTTCTTGATTATCTTGTTGTATTGCAGTTTTTGTAAGTAGAGGCCTCGAACAGGCCCTTACGGGTCTCTTGCCTCAACTCTGCACCTCTTTTTTTTATTGTTTTGTATGACCATGAAAACATATTTTACTTGTTTGTCATTTTATTCTATTTTTTTTTGGTGATTTTATATGCATGTGTGCTAAATAAATAATTCAAACTCAAATGCAGCAATCATGAGACTTAGTAACACAGTGGTTATAGACTTTTTTTTGCATCCCTATGTGTTCATAATAGTATGGCCCTCGGAGGACTTTATAAAAATTGAAATGGCCCTCGATATGAAAAAGGTTCCCCACCCCTGCACTAGAGGACCTTTTTTTGTCTTATTTATTTACGACGCTTTACAAATTTGGATTCGGAGACTCTGCTGAGATGTTTCCTCTTCCACACCACACCCAGATTGCTCTGTACCTAAGCAGGAAGGTGGCCATGAAAGGTATCCTTTAAACTTGTAGGTCTGCCATTCCACCCACCTTTGCTCATCGGCTCAGCGAGATGTTGCCGGTTATTCAATCTCTTGTAAGGGAGAATGAGAAAATTAAAAAAGTTGAATGAATGTTAATAGGACTGTCTGCTTTCTTTAGTTTAAATATTTATGCAGTTGCTGACCACTTTTGTTTGTCCACAGGTGGATTGTCCACGAAATTTGGCCAAGTCAGTCACTGTTGAGTGAACTACACCTTTTCCTGTTGAATGACTCAGAGGAAATGATTACATTAGGAGAGCCAGGACAGAAACACTAGTCTTCTATTGGACATCCTCTCCTCTGTCATGTATGATTTATTTTCCAAAAAATTAGTATTTTAATAGATTTTTTTCCTGGTGCAAATTTGGGTGTACAATAGCACAGTTTTCATTACTGTCCTGTAGCAAATCAGTTTGGCGGTGTTAGGAACTTGAATACCTTTATGCTGTTTATTAAGACTGGGAGCACCAAGACATTAGCTGTAGTTGAAGCTGTAGACTAATGGAAGTTATGTTTCTACAACACTTTGTTGTGCAATGATATTAATAATTTTAAGTGGGCTTTTTTTTGTTGGCAGCTAATTATCTGAAATGTTCTCACATTGCAATTGAAATAAATAACTTTGAATCATTCCAAGCCACAGGTCACCACTTGATATATAGTATAGTGTTTCTTTTTTGCTCTTTATCCTTAGTTCTAAAGCCTTGCAACAAATGTATCTACACCCAAGTTCGTTAATTTTTAGATTTTTCCCCATTTTTCAACTGAACAATAGATATAACGAACAGAAATGAGTTTTAGTTACAGAAGCAGCATGTCAATCACATATCCTGCAACTAATACCATTTAAAATATTGGGACAAACTAAATTTAAAAAAAAATCTGTTTAAGACTACATTTCATATAACCTTTATTATGAAATGTTACTGTCATCATGTTATAAGTCTGTAATGGTATTATTGGTTGTACACAAAATCATTTTATATGTTCTTATATGTTACAACTTATAATGTGTTTGTGATCAACTGTTCTGCTGATATGAAATGAAGATTTATGGTTTGTTGTGTGAGCTTTATTTTCTGTATTTTGCTTGTCTGAGATAAAAACAGGTTAACATGAGGTCGTTTTTCTACATGCTACATGTATCTACATACACTGTTTTCATCTTGAAACACTCAAAACATCAGTATCCAGTCAATAAAAGGTGAAGAACTGCAAATACGTAGTAGTTCTAAAACCGGTCGCCTGTTTTAGAAAGCATTTTAGTGAAAATCTTGAATTGCTCAACCCTTACATGAGAGAAACTATGCTTTCTCAGTTTCACAAACCGAAGCATAACTGGAGTCAATAAACCAGGTAACATACTCTGAACCTAACGTGTTCACTGCCAGGTTTGCTTTAACTGAACCCGAGTTTCCCTCTTCTTAGGCTGAAGGCAGGGGCAGAAGTGGTATGTCCATTTCTCGAGAAGCCAGTTGATTTGGAAGTGCAGAAATCTAGTTTTGGGTTATCAGACCCTGAATGGATGTGTACTGAGGGTTGCCAAGTTTCTGAAATGAAAATTGGGGACAGAGTGCAGCACGGGAGGGGTACTAAAAGTATGACTTTTAATCCTCATTATTTATCCTAGCTCTAAGTTAAAGTTTATGTTTTTACATTACATGTTTCAGTAAACCTTAAATACAATGAACTTGAACTTTTCTAATCGCCTGCAGATAATCACAGTTATAATATACAGTATAAGGGATATAAAGGGAACAGCAGCTGCGTTATTGTAATTTGAACTTTGTTCATGGCCATTGATGTTTGGATACACATTACTGTGGTCAAAGCATGTGAGTACATATGAGAGCATGACTATGTATAGAGTATAGTGTAAATAGTGTGGTTGTACATGTGTATCACTATGGAAAATCTCAAGCTTTTACAGGTAGCTAATTGCAGAGGAAATTCTAGAGGACAGATTTTTATCCTTAGCTTTTTACTACGACAAATTTATACATTTACATGGAGGACTGTTTTATGTAGTCATTTCAAATATAGTTGTCATATTCATCCTTTGCTAATAGTCAGATAATGTGGTTATTAAAAAATAATTATTCACAAATATTGCAAAAACTGTGGGTGCATCAGAAGAGAAAGCTTTTGTAAAGCTTTTCCCTGGTAATTTTTTATAGCTTAAATCTGTGACTATGATTAAATCAATAATGCAAATAAGACTTAATTTGTCTTTTATGTGGCATCAGTGTGTGGCATGATTATGAATTTAAATAGTAATTCAATTAACTACACAATGATAGTAAACTGACCTGCAAACAATAAAAAGTTGACATTTAAAAACAAATGCAGACTCATGCACCATTCAAGCGTTAAAGGAAAAGGGATTTTTTTTAATGATCTAAACCTACTGTGTTCAGCTCAAGTCTGTTTTTCAAGAAACAGGGATGCTACACATTCACGGCACCATCATTTTTATCACAGTCTATTTAGAAGTGACATACAAGTTGGTCTTCAGCTTCTGGATCATCAGGATTCTGTTCTATAGCGTTTACTGAAAGAACAAGGTCAAACAGCTCAAGGACCTTGGAGGTAACTGTTGTTGAGTTGACATACGTGACCTCATTTGCAGGGAATTGCATCGGAATGATTGCACTGTTGGGTTAGATGTGTACAAAAGCCAGTGTAGAGAAATAGATTGAAATGAGGTCCCCAATATTCCAGTTCACAAGAAACTAAGGTCACAGCCCAGCTTGCGTGACTAGAAAAGCACATGACCTCACGTTTGGTGCTCGTGCTAATTGCTGTGTGAGTTCACTTGGCAAATTCTCCTTGTCGTTCCCGATCTCATCCACTGAAAGATATGTATTGGCCAGGCCGAGGTGGAGGGCGTGCAGGTGGAGGCGCTCGCCCATTAGGAGGTCCCTGTGGAGAAAGATGCATGGGGCCTATTGGAAAGACAGAAGATCGATGGGTGGGTGGCAGTGCAGGTGGGCGAGGTGTACTCACACTTGTTGGTGGCAGCGTGTATGGAGGGAGTGCCGTGGAAACAGAGAGAAGTAGAGGTGGGAGAAGGTGTTGGAGGTAGAGGTGGGAGGTTGGGGCAAGGGCAGGAGGGAGATGAGGATCTGCTACGAGGGGTCGGGGGGAGGGTAGATTGGGGTGGAGGATTGTAATTGGAGTCTTGGAGAGGAGACTGGATGCGGGTGAAGTTCATGCATCTCTCCTGAAATTGAAAAAAAAGACAGTTTCAAACAATTGATTTTCTCCTGGTTAGTTATACATTGCATCATCATAAACAAAATAATGTGAAACACTTGCACTACATTGTTTGACTAAGATGCATTTATTATGTCAAAGGTCAACTGCTGACATTAAGAATACACCTGTCACTAAGTCTTTTATCACAATTACAGTGGGGCAAAAAAGTATTTAGTCAGTCACCAATTGTGCAAGTTCTCCCACTTAAAAAGATGAGAGAGGCCAGTAATTTTCATCATAGGTACACTTCAACTATGAGAGACAAAATGGGGGGAAAGAATCCAGGAAATCACATTGTAGGATTTTTAATGAATTAATTGGTAAATTCCTCAGTAAAATAAGTATTTAGTCACCTACAAACAAGCAAGATTTCTGGCTCTCACAGACCTGTAACTTCTTCTTTAAGAGGCTCCTCTGTCCTCCACTTGTTACCTGTATTAATGGCACCTGTTTGAACCTGTTTGTTTAACACTATGGCCAAGACCAAAGAGCTGTCAAAGGACACCAGAAACAAAATTGTAGACCTTCACCAGGCTGGGAAGACTGAATCTGCAATAGGTAAGCAGCTTGGTGTGAAGAAATCAACTGTGGGAGCAATTATTAGAAAATGGAAGACATACAAGACCACTGATAATCTCCCTCGATCTGGGGCTCCACGCAAGATCTCACCCCGTGGGGTCAAAATGATCACAAGAACGGTGAGCAAAAATCCCAGAACCACACGGGGGGACCTAGTGAATGACCTGCAGAGAGCTGGGACCAAAGTAACAAAGGCCACCATCAGTAACACACGCCGCTGCCAGGGACTCAAATCCTGCAGTGCCAGACGTGTCCCCCTGCTTAAGCCAGTACATGTCCAGGCCCGTCTGAAGTTTGCTAGAGAGCATTGGGATGATCCAGAAGAGGATTGGGAGAATGTCATATGGTCAGATGAAACCAAAATAGAACTTTTTGGTAAAAACTCAACTTGTCGTGTTTGGAGGAGAAAGAATGCTGAGTTGCATCCAAAGAACACCATACCTACTGTGAAGCATGGGGGTGGAAACATCATGCTTTGGGGCTGTTTTTCGGCAAAGGGACCGGGACAACTGATCCGTGTAAAGGAAAGAATGAATGGGGCCATGTATCGTGAGATTTTGAGTGAAAATCTCCTTCCATCAGCAAGGGCATTCCAAAACATCACTGCTCTAGAGGAGATCTGCATGGAGGAATGGGCCAAAATACCAGCAACAGTGTGTGAAAGCCTTGTGAAGACTTACAGAAAATGTTTGACCTCTGTCATTGCCAACAAAGGGTATATAACAAAGTATTGAGTTGAACTTTTGTTATTGACCAAATACTTATTTTCCACCATAATTTGCAAATAAATTCTTTAAAAATCAGACAATGTGATTTTCTGGATTTTTTTTTCTCATTTTGTCTCTCATAGTTGAAGTGTACCTATGATGAAAATTACAGGCCTCTCTCATCTTTTTAAGTGGGAGAACTTGCACAATTGGTGACTGACTAAATACTTTTTTGCCCCACTGTATGTACCTTCCATTCACCCATATAATGTATAACATCACCATAATTTGTGTCTTTCATCAAAGTATATCTGACCACAGTGCAAAAAGAGCACACAAGTGCCATGTCTAATCCTGAGTTTAATCTATTTGCACGGTTACATTTTATCCTGTAATAAAACTTTACTAGTCTACTGTGTTTAGATGTGGGAGTCTTTGTTTCAAAGAACAGTTGTAGCACCTAACAGTGGATTCATGTATGCAGAAAAAAGAAAAAAAAGGAACATTAATAATATTTCAGTCATTTTCCTGAACCCTTTACTCAGTCTTAGCAACAAATTCCAATCCTCTGACACATACGGGCCATGCGCTTGATAGTTTTCCACTGTTTCTCCGTTCCTCTCCTTTTCCAGTAGAAGAAATTCATTTTCTGCTGAACTGATGTTCTTGTTTGATCTTCAAACCAATTTCATTGACAAAACACAGATTTCAAGTTTAATTAATTTGCCTTAGCTATAAAATTGCAATATTTTGCCAGTTTCTGCAACAAATCCTACGTGGTGATGAGCAGAGTTGTCAGCACACATACGTGCTGCACTACTTGCACTAGTGTAGCCTCTCTCCACCAAGGTGCTACCAAACCAAAATGACTTCATACCAAAGAGAAGATCACATCCAGAAACAAACTCCACCCAGGGATCATGGAGTTGCAGTGATAAGTGAAGGCAACATTGAACTGTGTTACCCTCATTCACTGACAGGATCACATGAACTCCAACTCTGGGCGCCTCCCTGGTGAGGTGTTCAGGGCATGTCCCTCTGGTAGGAGACCCCCGGGAAGACCCAGGACACGTTGGAGAGACTATGTCTCTCGACTGGCCTGGGAACGCCTGGGGATCCCCCCGGATGAGCTGGAAGAAGTAGCTGGGGAGAGGGAAGTCTGGGCTTCTCTTCTTAGGCTGATGCCCCCGCAACCCGACCCCAGATAAGTGGTAGAGGATGGATGGATGGATGGATGGATGGAAGTTTAAAAATTCCTCCTCATCCGGAATCACAAATTCTGTCTTACCCAATTAGAAAAAGCTCTTTTTGACATTGAATTATACTAATTAACAAACATATTTTGGGGAATAAATGATGACAAATGAACCTCAGAATTGTAATGACATAGGTGATGGAGTTTTTAAAACATCTGCCTGCCATTTTTTGTGATTCCTTATTTAAAAAGTCCAGGACTGCTGATCGTCACAGAGACGTTACTGACAGTGTCTGTCAGACAGTCTCTGCTTCATTTGCTGCTGCCTTTAGTAAAGGAACTTATAAAAACTAGGCTTTAACAAAAGCCTCATTACAGACAGATGACTTTTTAAAATTTTGTTGATCTTTCGTTGATTTCGTTAGCAACAGGATCTCTATGTTTTGCTGTAGAAGGTTCTTTTTCTGTTTCTTTGCTGCGTTTTTACTCATGTATAGATGAAATGTGGAAATTAAGGTCATTGTAAAGCTTCCTTAAGAGGAATTACATTTACCTTTGTATAATGACCCACATTTGGTGACCCCACTCAGCACAGGTTACCTTATGTAAATCTATCAGCGCTTATTTCTCATATATGGTTAATTTTTTCAAAATGTTTGCTCCTTTGACAAATGTTAATGGAATGCTAAGAAATACTGATTGTGCACATATTGCTGAAAAGCTTTTGAGTAATCTCACCTTATCACCTGGGCGAGGTCTCATCACAGAGACACGGTCATAGTCTTTTCTTAAAAGGATGCACAATGCATCCATTTTGTTCTATGGGAATGGAAATCAAATATTTAAACATTAAACATTTCATTTTCTGATAGTTAAAAGCATCAATGTTCGTTGGTTGCACTGTGCACGCGGTGTTGTATTCACTTTACTTAATATTGAACACTTGGTGTGTTGTATTCACTTTAATTAAAATATGAACACTTGGGACATTCTAGTCACCTGATAACAACAGTGAGAAACAACCCATATTAAACAAATACAGGGCTTCGCCGACTATTAGCATGAGCATGGCCTCACCATCTCTTTCACCCGATGTCTTTGTCTGTTCAGCGTGTGAAATGTTTAGTTACTCCTCTGCCTCCCTTAGTGAAGGGAATAGGTGCAGAAAGTGTAGTTTATTTACGGCTATGGAGGCGAGACTTAGCGAGCTTGATACGCGGTTCCGCAGCTTGGAGTTAGCTGGAGTTGCGTCAGGTAGCCAGGAGAAGCTAGCCGCTGCGGAGCCGCCTAGCGTAGCTTCAGCTAGCGCCCCCCCCCCCGGCAGCAGCCGAGCAGCCGGCTAGCCAGGGCGGCTGGGTGATGGTTCGCAGGAAGCGTAGCCCAAAACAAAGGCCCACGGTGCACCACCAACTGCTTCCCGTGGCTAATCGTTTTTCCCCACTCGGCGACACACCCGCTGAGAAACCGACCCTGGTAACTGGCGACTCTGTTTTGCGCTACGTGAAGCCGACTCCAGCGACCACAGTTAAGTGCATTCCGGGGGCCAGAGCGGGCGACATAGAAGCAAATTTATGGCTGATGGCGAGACGTAAACGTAAATTTGGTAACTGGGCCAAGGGATAGTTAGGTTGTCAGACTTCATGCCCTGGCAATGGACTCTGTTATTGTAGGCTTATGAACTGGCCTGGAGCTCTGTAATATTTGTATCTTGAATTGGTTCTGTTGCTAAATACATTTTGAAATTGTCATTTTTCTTCTTGAAGTCTTCATTCAAAGAACACGCGGATTAGCAGTTACATACAAGAGGTATTGCGATCCAACAGGTGCCTCTCTCATTTCTAGTAATTTGGATAATTTTATTAGACCCAAAGTGACCTGACAATCCAGGGTCCAGACCAGGATGCAGAGGTGTAGTCTTACACACCTCTCTGCTGCTTCCATAGAACCCTCATCCACCAACAATAACATATTTAACACTATAGAGGTAGTCTCTGTTTTACGGTTAAAAGTTCACCAAGCACAGCGCAGGGGAGCGGTCAATCACCATAATCTTATTAAAATTAAAACTAAAGCACAAGTTGGAGAAACTAATATCACAATTAAGTGTGGACTGTTAAATATTAGATCTCTTTTGTGTAAATCCCTGTTAGTACACGACCTGATAGCGGATCATCACATTGATTTATTTTGTTTTACTGAAACCTGGCTTCAGGAGGAGGAGTATGTTAGCTTAAATGAATCTACTCCTCCTACCCATCTTAATTATCATATTCCTCGTGTTACTGGTCGAGGAGGGGAAGTGGCAGCAATCTATCACTCCAAGTTATTAATTAATCCTAGACCATAATATAGCTCCAGTTCATTTGAAAGCCTGACTCTTGGCATCACACATCTGAACTGGAAGGCAGAAAAGCCACTTCTGTTTGTAGTTGTATATCGGCCCCCTGCTGGGCCACATTCAGAGTTCCTGTCTGAGTTCTCTGATTTCTTATCTGACTTGGTCCTGAGAACAGACAAAGTCATTATCATTGGAGACTTTGATATCCATGTAGACGTTGTAAATGACAGCTTTAGAAATGGCTTCATTTCATTACTTGAGTCAGTTGGTTTCCTCCAGCAGATAAACCAACCAACTCATAACTTCAACCACACCTTAGATCTAGTTCTGACTTATGGTGTTGAGGTAGAACATGTGTCAGTGTTCCCTCAGAACCCACTCCTGTCAGACCATTCTTTGATCACTTTTACATTTATGATTAAGGATTCTTCTATGCTCAGAGCACAGTCTTACTATAGCAGATGTCTTTCAGATAATGCTGTAGCTAAGTTTAAGGAAGTGATCCCTGTGCTAGATTCAGATTCAGATCCTTTATTGTCCCACACGGGGAAATTTACAGTGCAACAACAGCAGCAAGAGCACTCAGAGAAAAATAAGATAAAATCAAATAGAACAGGATTTGGAATATACAAAGAGGATGTATATTTACAATAATCCAGATAAATGGATACTCGGCCTCTGTGTACCTGTACATAGTACAGAGGGTGAATACAATATACATATCAGAATATATAATATTCAGATTGTGTTAGCGGGTGTTATGTTTATTGTGCAGTCTGACAGCAGCCGGCAGGAAAGATCTGCGATACCTCTCCTTCACACAGCGAGGGTGGAGCAGCCGCTCACTGAAGGAGCTGCCCAGTGCTGTCAGGGTGTCCTGTAGGGGGTGGGACGTGTTCTTCAACATGGATGACAGCTTAACCATCATCCTTCCGTTTCCCACCACCTCCACCGAGTCCAGGGGACATCCCAGGACAGAGCTGGCCCTCCTTACCAGTCTGTCCATCCTCTTCCTGTCCCTGTCCGTGATGCTACTGGACCAGCAGACTATCCCGTAGAAGATGGCTGATCCCACCACAGAGTCATAGAAAGTCCTCAGGAGGGGTCCCTGCACTCCAAAAGACCTCAGCCTCCTGAGCAGGAACAGTCTGCTATTGCCCTTCTTGACAAGGGCGTCTGTGTTATGTGTCCAGTCCAGGTTATTGTTTAGGTGAACACCCAGGTACTTGTACGACTCCACCACGTCAACATCCGTTCCCAGGATGTTCACTGGTGCAGGCGGGGGGTTGTTACGCCCAGGACCACTGTGTGTTTCCCCAGGGATCAATCATTATAATCTTAGCCCTGCTGAGGTTGACTCTATTGCTGAAGGTGCAGCAACCTCACTGCGAATCACGCTTGATTCTGTTGCCCCCCTGAAAAAGAAAATAGTAAATCAGAGGAGGTGTGCCCCCTGGTATAATTCACATATCAGGACCCTCAATCAGAAAGTGCGAAGACTGGAAAGGAAGTGGCATTCTTGTAAAATAGACAGCTATCATGTAGCCTATTGATGAGAATTGTCTTTATCTTGTTGTATGTGTTTTACCATATGTTCCTGTCTTCTCTTAGAAGTCATTAGCAGATGTAACAAAGATCAGAGACATTCCTTTCACAGGATTGTTGTTGTTGTTGTTCCATTGTAATCTCAGGAGCCAGTCAGGCAGGGGGTGTTAAACACCCATCATAAATGGGACATCATGGTGGGGTTGGTGATCTTATTTGCATAAAGAATGGGAACTTTGATCTGGCCACCGGGGAAGATAATGGAGAAGAAGGACTGTATCAACACCAAAGGAGACTGGAAGAAGAGGACGAGGTCATCCCAGCAGAGGAACTGGATTGGATTGCATGAACATTGAGAATTTGCATGTGTGTTTCTATAAAAGACTGGGCCAAGGGATAGTTAGGTTGTCAGACTTCATGCCCTGACAATTGACTCTGTTGTTGCTAGGGTTATGAACTGGCCCAGAGCTCTGTAATATTTGTGTCTGGAATTGGTTCTATTGTCAAATACATTTTGAAATTGGTACTTTTCTTCTCGAAGTCTTCATTCAAAGAACACGCGGATCGGCAGCTACACTTGAAAGGTATTGCGATCCAACACTGGAAAGACTGTCTATTAGTTTACAAAAAGGCCCTTCGCAAGGCTAGAACAGCTTATTTTTCTTCTTTAATTGAGGAAAATAAGAACAACCCTAGGTTTCTTTTCAGCACTGTGGCCAAATTAACCAAGAGTCAAAGTGTTTTAGATCCAGGTATCCCTTCTTCCCTTAGTGGTGAAGACTTCATGAGCTTCTTCACTGATAAAGTTCTAGCCATCAGAGAAAAAGCTAACCAGGCCATCCCAACAACTGGACCATCACCAGATGTGCTGACTGTGGGAACATACAGATTCTCCAACGAGCCCTTAAACTCCTTCAGCCCTATATATTTTTCTGAGGCATCATCGCTAATTCAGAAATCCAAGACCACCACGTGTCTTTTAGATCCCATCCCAACACACCTGTTGAAGGATGTTTTACCAATGATAGGCAGTTCTATCCTGGACCAGATCAATGGTTCTTTAGTGACAGGTTATGTACCCCGTTCCTACAAAGTGGCAGTGATTAAGCCGTTGCTTAAAAAAACATCACTAGATCCTGATGTATTAGCAAATTATAGGCCGATATCCAACCTTCCTTTTATCTCTAAAGTTCTTGAGAAGGTGGTGGTGACTCAGTTACTGGAGCACCTGCAGAGGAACAGCCTGTTTGAGATGTTTCAGTCAGGTGTTAGAGCTCATCACAGCACAGAAACAGCACTTCTTAAAGTTACTAATGATCTTCTCATAGCTTCAGATCATGGACTGGTCTCTATGCTGGTTCTGCTGGACCTCAGTGCTGCTTTTGATAGGGTTGATCACAGCATCCTGTTACATAGACTGGAACATGTGATTGGGATTAAAGGGACAGCACGAGACCGGTTTACATCATATTTATCTGATAGATACCAGTTTGCTCATGTCCATGGTGTTCCCTCCTCATACAGTAGGGTTAGCCATGGAGTTCCTCAAGGTTCTGTACTTGGACCAATCCTCTTCACCTTGTACATGCTTCCCTTAGAGAACATTGGGCCGGATTCACCAATATGTTCTGAAGAATCTTCTTAGATTCTTTCTTAAGTTGTTCTTAAGAAAACCCTACGTCGGATTCATCAACGCGTTAGTAAGCCCCAGAATTGTTCGCAGCTGTGTTCTTAGATTGATGAATGCCATCTGTTCGTAAGTTGAAAGCGCGTGCCAGGTGAGTCTAATTAACATACAATTAGCATAAGTCACCGCCCACTAATGCCCATAAAAGGAACTGCAGCAGGACCCTGTAGACAGAGCAAAAAGCAGCAAAATGCCCAAAGCTTGCCTCTCCACGCCTGATTTCTGACGCCGTGTTGAACAATTAAGAAAGGATGGCTAACATCTGTTTTATCTCAGAAAACGGGAAAATATTTCCTCGTTACGAAAGAAATTTCAGGATACGAAAGGCAAAAATACACTACCGCTGCTACTCGCAGCTCGCGGAGTTTAGCGAACGGTCCCACTATATAAGTGCACATATAAAATATAAAAATCTTATTGCGTTGCGGGCCGGTAGAAATGGTCTCGTAGGCCGTATACGGCCCGGAGGCCGGGGGTTCCCCACCCCTGCTGTAGACAGAGCAAAAAGCAGCCAAATGCCCAAAGCTTGCCTCTCCACGCCTGATTTCTGACGCCGTGTTGAACAATCAAGAAAGGATGGCTAACACGCTTGATAAAATTGCCTCAACCCTGATGACTATAGCCAACACGCTTAAAGAAATCAACGAGAATGTAAAAAAAAAAAAAAAAAACGTGTAAAAGCTGTGCTCGGATTGTGACAATAATGCATTTTATTCACAAACGGGCAATTAATCGCGCTCGAACGTGAACCGCGTGCCTGCAGTCTGGCCCCATCATTGCGTCAGGACGCACATCCTCACGGGGTTGTGGCTCTGTGTCCAAACACATCCAGCGCCCCTTTAAAATGCCGATGGTGCGTTCAATGGTGGAGCGACTGCGCGCATGCATCTGATTGAATAAAATTTCCTGTGGAGTCTGAGGGTTGGTCAGTGGTGTCAACAACCAGGGAGCCAGGGCATATCCTCGATCTCCTAATAAAATAAATCAAGATAAAATCAAATAAAAAGACAGTTTTGGCATGGTTTCCAATTTGGTTGATTAAAGTTAAGTCATTGGCACATTTATGTAATTTTAAAATTCTCCGTGAATCACCAAAAATAGGAAATAAATAAATATGACATAATTATCATTGTAATATTGAATTTTATTGAACTCCACAAGAGAAGAAAACACAACCATGCCAACATGTCGGCACAGAAATGTGCGTAAGAGTACTCCTGAGTGTTCGTAGGATTTGTTCTTACCTACGCATAAATCCAGGATAAGAAGAAATTGGTGAATGCCACAATCTTCGTAAAATGTTCGTAAGTAGGACTTAAGAACAAATTTGTTCGTAAGAACGTTTCGTGAATCTGGCCCATAGATCGGAGATAATCAGCCATTGTTTAGGTACGGATGAGGGTTTGTCATTCCTCCTGGTGAGGGGATCCTGTAGGGGGCAGTAACACCACACGCGCGCGCACACACACACACACAGTGATAAAGAAATGGAGAAAAAATGTTTTTATCAAAATCCTAATTCTTTAAAATAGAGAGAGAAGCATACACCATCTCATTGATCCAGCTACCAACCTGATACCAGACCACTGACTTAGCCACATCTTGCCCAGCGTAACTCAAGTGCAATCAATATGAAGATCGTATTTTTAGGTTATAGCAATTTATGAGCTGATTTTGTTGAATATTTCAAGACAAATGGCACATTTACTCTATTTATGGAGCAGTAATTTGTGAACCATCTGTTTTCAGAAAGGTTTAAAGAGTGAAGCTCTTCAGCTGTTAATATCTATGACGCTTATTTACGATTTCTTTATTACCTTTTTATGAATAAAAAATAGAAAAACCCCGCTGAATGACCATTATCTGTGAGAAATCCCAACTTGTAAATAACAACATGATAGCCAATTATATATATGAATGGAGCCAGACAAACCTGTTCAGCTCCAGAAACTGGCTTGTCTCAAAGGATGACGAGCTTACTCCACTTTAAGTCAGATAAAACTGAGGTAATCACATTAGACCAGTCATCAGACTGCTTGGTTTGAAGCAAATATATGGAAAATACTGTAATAATGAGGGAAAAAGGGAAAAAAAGTCACAATGCATTTGGCAAAACATACCAAATGATACAAAATTGTACTGAAAACCATTGCATCCCTCCTTATAGTAATTTAAAACTTCAATGTGGTGCTAATATGATTCAAATTTCGTACACAATTTAAATTTAAAGAAACTTTATTTGTCTACTCAGGGCAAAAGTCAATGCAACAACAAACAAAATAGATGTAGACTAAATGCCAGACATTTATGTGCAAAACAGAAGTTTGAAAATTTGTTAAATACATTTCTGTAAAAAAAACTTTTATAGAAAAACAGATCAAATTAAATCAGAGATAAAGGAGAAATGCTAAAACTTTTTTTAAGCTTAATTTAAAGCAAAAGAGTGAAGAATACTGCACGCACTGCTGTTGCCAACATCAACACACTTTGTGCACTGCCCTCTTTAAGCAATCATCAGTTAATAAATGCTCAGTTCAGTCCCAAACAGACTACAGATCTGGAACTGTAGCAGTTCAATCTGGTCTTGAGTTATTCAGATCTTGCTTGAAAACCGACCTCACCAAATGAATGCCTTTTTTCTAGAAAGTGCACACGCAGCTGTATACATGTGGCATTACTTGACAACACCTGAGAACAACACCACAAATAATTTAGGAGCTTGGCACAGCGGTCTCTGGGTGAGGTGACTTCTTCACTGTTGCAGTTCATCTTGGGATCTGGAGCTCTGCTTCTCACACACCATTCCCGCAGCATTTATTTTAACCAGCAGCTGCTCTGGGGGGCGCAGGAACACCAGAACAACTGTGATGTTGTCAGTGGAGCCGGATGCCTTAGCATGACATACTAAGTGTTGAGCAACTTTCAATCCGTAATCATCCTCCAACTCTTTTGATAAACAATTTTCTGTAGAGTCATTGGGGTGCTGAAGTGCATCTAGGACCAAATTTGGGACCTCTGAAGGTTTGACAGAATCAAAGAACCCATCACACGCGAGAAGGATGTAGTCCTCATCTCCATACAGATGAGTTACCGAACAGTCTGCATCTCCCGATACATAAGGCTTCTGGTCAAAGTCACCTGAAAGAAGCAGTACCATTTAATGTAATCTGTAAACAGACAGTTACAAAATAAAATGGAATAAGTTTTGATTGAAAACAATACAAAATGTCAAATGCCACGCCCACACTGCTACCTGACAACCAGATATACTTAGGTCATCTATTGTAGCAGCAACAACTTGGCCAACTTTGTCATGTCCCATTCATGCTGTACAATTATGAAAGTGTGTAATGATGACAAATTGCTATTGTTACAGTACACTTCACAGAGAACATGAAATTCAATGTAATAGCAACAGTACCAATACTAAGTTAGCATTATCACTGTAAACCAGCAGACGTTAGAATCGCCTGCTACGTTGGTAAGATGACTTGGTGGTAATGGAGTGGTACGAAGTGTTATAGATTTGAGGTGTGAGTACAATCCAAAAGATGTAACAATTTAGTTTTAAAATGAAATGTCCAGGAAGGAACGTGTGGCAATTATTGCCAAGGAAGGATATCTTCTCTCTTCATGACCACTGTAGAACCCAGCTAAATTAAGGCCCTTGAGGACTGGGTTGGGACAACTTTGTATTACATGATGTGTTTTAGTACAACCTCACTGTCTCAGCCAACCACAAAGTGCCATAGGATGTCCATGCCAGTGGAAAAAGATATTTCCTATTTCCCACATTAATCATGCTGGGATGATTTTTTTGAGAACAAGGTGAGAAGACTCTAAAATGAGGGCAGCAAATAAATAAAAACAAAATTGCGACAACAAATTTTACTTTTTGTTCGAAGTATATGGTATCATTGAGTATACAGGTATGTGTATGACCTGCACAGGCGTTTAGTGGTGGTTGATTGCTACTGATTTACCTATAGCTCTGGACACAGCATAGGTTCCATTAACACGCCAGCATCCCATGAAGGTGACACAGCCACCCAGATCCTCAATTCTCTGCTTCTCATCCTAAACAGAGCAAAAGTACAGCTGCTTTAGGATAAAAATCACCTTAAAACCATTTACACGTACTTCTGATTTCACCAGCGATCAGCAGATAAAAGTTCCGGTTTCGTCCCTACTTCAGTCACAATGAATCAATACAAAAATGCTACGACTGTTGGGGAAAAAAACTATATAATGGCAAAGATTCTTTTAAGTTCCAGAAATGGTGGTGTGCCTGTTGACAATGACTAAGGCGCCACTGAAACAGGACAAAAGGTTACACAGTCTCTTCCCCAGTCTCCAGTGGGCCAAGTCTCAGAATTGATAAGAGCCAAATCCGGCACTGCCAAACACAGGCTGTTAAACAGCGTGTTGCTCCCCATCCTGTATCGTGTGAAGCCACTGGACTCTAAAGATGGAATATTTTGGAAAGTGGCAATAGCTGAAACTTAAAAATACCCCCTTCATTTTACCGCTGATTTACTTGGAGTACAAAGTAAAGTGGAAACTCCTTTGACAGTCACTGAACTACATCACGTAGGTTATAAAATTACTAAAGATACAATTTGGCTAATGAACATGATTATCAAAAAGCAACAGCAAAATGATCATGTATAAGCCTTGGTCGGGTTGAATTCATTGCTACCAAGAGTGTTTTAAGTTCTAAATTTTCCACAGTGAATAATGAATATGTTTGATCAAAGATAAAATACTGATACTAATACTGCCAATAACAATAATGGTTGTTGCACTAGTTTGATACATTTGCGAAATATGCTTACCTCTCTGTCAGGTTTATGGGGGTCCATGAGGGTTACCACCTGTCCTTTTCTGACCAGTATTGCTTGACAATCTCCCAGCCAGGCCACAGTGAGCTCCTGACCACAGATCAGGGCAGCAACACCTGTAGTGCCACTACGCAGATGCTGCCAAACACACAAACACACACCTACAGCAAGAGTGTGCATGTATATACAGTATAAAGTGAAGGCTGTGTGTTACGGCTGCTTCCATACCTCTCTCTTAGCTTTGACCTTAAACATATCATCTGTGTGCTTGAAGGCAGTTTTTAAAGCTGTAGCAGCATCACTCTGCAGGCTCTCTTGGCGACCTAAAGCAACATGAAGGTGTGTGGCAGCATAGATGGCAGCATCTGCTCCCCCATGACCGTCAAACACAGCGTAGTAGGCACGCTGTAGCTCATCCTAGGCCAGAGTGCAAGTCACACACAAAATTAAAACAATGACCGCTATATCTAATTAATATAATATAGAATTAATGCTGCTAATTATTTAAAGCACAATAATTGCAATTGAATTGTGTTTGCAAGTTTCCTTGTTTCACCGAGGCTTGATCTTACGGACATCTTCCCAGGCAAATTACAGGAGTTGGGCTGGGATACTGATCATGACTACCATAGTTTGGTGATTTGCTCATTATCAGGCCTCAACTGTTCAATAATTTGGCTGTATGCAAGCCCGTGCTTCCATTCTACATTTGCACCACAACTTTTCGCATCTTTACCTAACGTTGTTAAACTTACTGACTTAATGTTTGGAAACTTGACCGAATAAATTCCAAAAAAATCTTTCAAACATGGAAAAATATATTATTTTGCAGGTATGGAAATGGGGAAGCATAAACTAGGCTTAAGCCAGTAATACCTTCCAAAATCACAAATCACATCACAAAAAAAAATAACGTGTCTAAAATGTGTGCGTGCATGTGTATGTATATCTATCTGTCTATCTATACTGTATATATATTTGTCTAGGCAACTGATGGAATGAGTAAACAACTATTTCTTAATTCTCATTTCTTAAACAACTATTTCGAAAGACACAGCAGTTAATCATGCAGAGACATGTTGAGACCTGAATTCCAAAGAGCTGGTTAAATTCAGCCAGGGCCACGTGTTTGTCCTCCATCTTCCTCCTCTTGTTTTTGATGGCATGAACGGAGCAGCGGAGGAACACAGACGGGGCAGATGGGGTTTTAGGGAGGTTTTGATACCAAATAAGGGCAGTATTGATCAGCTTGTTCAGGAAGACATGTTGGACTGCTGCCGACTCAAGCACTAGAAGACGATAATGATAAAAAACAAGAAAACAGAGTGGAACCTTATTTTTTTTAAATTAAAGAGTCAGTGTAGCGTATTGCACGATACAACTTAACATTAGAGGCTATTATGGGGTTCTATTTTCAGTATTACTAAAGATGCTTCCAATTTCAGGAACAAGAACTCATGAAAGGATTTGTATTTATGGAGGTTTGCACATTACTGCATGATTTCAGGTTGCTCCAGTTACTGCCTTATATACAACAGTTAGTTTCAACAAAGTAATTTTTTTTGGACAGAGCTATTCTACAGTATGAGGGCTAATACACAACACACTGGGGAGTACTGGGCAATACATCACAATAGGCTGTGGTTTACACTCATCATAGCTCAGGGGGTTTCTTAGGCCCGACACCAAGCAGACATAAACCGGGCGTGATGTATTGCTTTTATAAAATGGTTACCAACTATTTAAATAAGCAAACACAATCATGTTATTATTATTATATATATTTTTTTTTTAAATGGTACTGTGAGGTCACCCAAAAACAATATAAACAAAAAAAAATGAAGGCCTACATTGTCATTACACTGGCAATTTGGAAATGTATATTTTCTTACCATTAATGTTGGCTTAAATTGATTGTTGGAGAAAAAGCTAAACAGGCTGTCCAAACAGCTGCTACACCATCACCAAATGCATTGATTGTAGAATCATTCGGGGTCTTTAATGGGCACTTAAGATCATTTAACTCGATAGATTTTTCTGAGGTGTCACCTTTAATTCAAAGATTACCACGTCTCATCAAGACCCAATCCCACCACGCTTAATGAAACATGTTTTACTACTGATTGGCAGTTCTGTTCTTGACCAGATCAATTGTTCTTTAACAGGGGGTAAAAGCATCTTAATATCCCAATAAACCGCTCTGCTCTCAGATTACTGGTTTTCTTGTGGTTGCCAGAATCTTTAAATGTAGAGTGGGAGGCTGAGCATTTAGCCATCACCCCCCTGCTGTGGAACCAGCTCCATGTCAAGGCACAGGAGACCTCTCGGTTTATAAGATTATACTTAAAACACTGCTGTTACATAAGTTACAGGCATTATTATAATCACACCAATGATCATCTTGACAACAGAATCATCTAATTCTTGGGTTACCATTGTACTTATTTTGCCATCGGCCAAGGCTGCCGGGGTACAGAAACATGATCACCTGACAGGTTTCTGTCAGCCTGATGGTTTATGGCCGCCTCACCTTGCTGTGCCTCTCCTCTAGGTCAGTGATGACGTCATTACCACATTTACTTGTGTACCTTTTTTGTGCTTCTCTAACCCTCCCGTTTCTATCTACAGGTATTGCCGAACTCCTAGCTGTGCACTGACTTACCAGCTCGTCTCTTTTCTGACAGCTTACTGTAATTAATGTATTTACACAACGTGTTCTCTCCCCTACCTGTCCTCCCCCTTCTCCTCCCTCTCTACCTAGCCGGCCATAAACCAGAGGGTCCCCCCATATGAGCCAAGTTATGCTCAAATTTCTTCTTGTTAAAGGGGAGTTTTTCCTTGCTACTGTTGTTTGCTGGGGGTCAGGCCCTGGGATTCTGTAAAGTGCTCAGAAAAATTTTTGATTGTAAATTCGTTCTTGAATCAGCATCACGGCAGTCACCACTCCAAAATACAATATATATGGTTCATTTGATTGCTACCACACAGCAGAGTGTCAAAACAAATCAGCTTCCTCTTCAAGGTCTGTGAAATTCCAAGCGAAATCTCGCACATGCAAGCTTGCTGTCCACATGCTCTCCTAAGTTGACTCAAAACCAAGCTATCAGGGTGTGTTAGTCGAATTACATTCAGACTTGTCTGGGCCCATTTAAGTCGAGCTGAGGTGTCCACGTGATTCTACGTAATGCAACGCTCAGGTTTTCTTACGGATATTCTTTTTGAAAAGATTCTATAATAATTGATATGCTTACAGATTACTTGTTCCTCTCCCTGGTTGACCTCAGCTGCCTGAGGACAGTTGAAAGGTGAAAGGTCATCTTGCTGCAGCTGTGACAGGGCCACCTGGCAGAGAAGGGCACTAAGGACTGTTGGAGAACCCCTGAACCAATAAAAATCCACAGAAATAAAAGCTGTGTTAAGACTTACAATTTTACACACATCAATAAAATATGCAAAATGTAAATGGGACAACGGATCCTAGAAAACAAGGGAATATGAAATTATCGTCATTACTTCTTTTCCTTTCAAAATGACCTTTCTATTGCAAAGTGGGCTTTGTAAACAGGATGCAAGTTGAACAATGATGTTTTTACTAACAGGATATGAAGACTTCCTGACAGGAACAACTAAAAAAACATGTTTTCCATCCTAACAAGGAGAGCTGCTCATTACCTAAAACAATGATTTTTCTTTTAAGGTAACTGCAAACAGAACTATTTTGTCTGATCACTGTGAAGCTTGACAGAAGTCATTCACAATGAAAGTTAATGCAAGGAGAAACATCCAGATATGCAAAAGTTTCCAATGGCAACAGATCACTCTGCCCATTCACTGCAGTGTAGTGTAGTCAAATATTAGATTTTATTAGTCCTTTTTAGATCCCACCTGTTTCATGATTCTTTACCTCTCATTGCACACCTTACTGAAAAAACTTGTTTCTGGTTTCAGAAAAGGATCTATCACATCACCATCACTTACAGACACACATGGTTGATCTATGACGAAAAATAAAGATAAGTACTTTTTCGCAAAAGTAATAATGTGAAATTGTTTAAATTCTTTTAACTTGTACACATTCCACTACTTTCAATTTTATAATCAGAATGGTTATTTCAACACATAACTTTATGCATTACTATGTTGGTCCTTATTATGGAAGGCCTTTTCTCCAACATTGCATTAAAAATACAAGAATTGAATGTGATTTCAGCCTCCCATTTGTACCTTGTAGCCAGCACCTTGAGGCCCATCTCGAGGCTCTCTCCTTGCAACTCCTCTCGGGAGACTTTACAACTAAGGGGACTGACAGGCAGTGCTGCATCTTCTTCCAGTGGAGCTGGGAATTCCTCCACAAATCTTCCCAGAAAACTCATGCACTCTTCCTCATTCATGTTTCAGAAGCAGTAGATTCAGCACACACGGGTCCAGTGAGCTGTGGTTTGGAATCTGACAGGATCGTATGCAAGTAATAGAAAACACATTAAACAAAAAATACCCCTGGACAATGAATTTAAACCAATCAAAGAATCAAGAATCTAATCAATCATTAAACTTTAAAACAAATCTTGTAACTTGGTAGAAGCTGACATCAGTAATTTAAATTTTAGATTTTATTGAGACATAGTATAAGTGTATAGCTGAAATTATGTTATTAGAAAAGTAAATGCCTTTCAAACTCTACCAAAGGTCACAGTAACTCTTTTAATTAGCTATTTGGGCTGCCAAAAAAGGTAATTTTAACATTTTGGACATTTACAGAATAACGCATCTTAAATTAATAATAAACAGATTGTTAAACACATTTCAATGATAACAGTCAATTGAAACACACCGGTTGGTCTAAATTTTCAAATATCTATTATTATATAGTTTATGGTAGCAAGAAATTATCAGTTACCTGAGATTCGGAATAAAATATAAATTAATAACAAACATTAAAACAAGCAGCAAAAACTCCTGACTCGACCGTGATACGTCGAGACACATAAAAACTGTTGACGGGAATTTCTTAAATATTTTCTTTGTTTGTCTTACCCGAGGCTAGCTAACGTGTTCGCTGTCTTAACATTCCGCCTACACAAACGACACGCCCGATTACCAGAAGAATGAACGCGCTTCAATGAAAATGCACAAGTCTGCGCCGTTTGGAACGCTGGAAACATAAAAACATTACTTTATGTCCGTCACAAAACTCGTTTCATATATTATTAATAACGATACGATCTCTTCCAAAGTCAGCCCGAAGTGCGCCCAGCGCAGTCTCGGCTTTGCGCATGCGCCAAATAACAACGTAGCTGGATCTATGAAGCGCCTCAGAATTTGAACTATGAGCCCTGTTGGCCAAACTTGGTACTGCATGGACGGCATCGGTCACGCGCTTCCATTGGGCCCACCAAATTATTTTCCATAGTCTAACTTGGCAAAAGAGACGTCTATAACTCAGGCAATAAATGGTTTGTGGCTACATAAATCTATTATCAAGATTATTAAAATCACCCCTATTTAAAACATTGTGTTCCCTTTTTCAATTTCTCTTTTCACCTGAGTTCTGGCGTATTATTTTCGACAATGTGAACGCGCATCGAGGGCATAATCCAGCCGGGTTTTCTATCCCACTGAATGCATTTTCAGCCTGGTAGGACAGAAAACCCGGCAGTATCGTGGCCCTCGAGGCCTGACTTTGACATACAGTAGCGGATCGAGGCCCGCGGATATGTGCTATTATTAAGATGTGCTATTATTTAAAATTTTACAAATGTTAACTGACTCATTTGTCCTAGTCAACTAGCGTTTTTTAACGTAATAATTTTGCTAGCAGGCAGTTGCAGCTGTGGCGTTCCCCTTAAAAGGAGACTGTGCTGCACTGGCTGCTCTTTCTTGTTGTCGAGCTTTTGGGTGCCACGCCACAGCTCACTTGGTCCTCCTAATTTGATTGCTGTGCGGTCGGGCTGTGCTATCCCATGCGTACCTGGGTCTGCTGTCATCAGAGCTGGGGAGCCGTGGGTGTCTTTGGTTCGTCGGCTGTTTGGCCCTGCTAGCGGGAACGCTGTGGTGGCTCGGTGTGCGTCTCCACTTTAGAGATTTCTTTCCCTTACCTGACGGTACGTAGCGGCTGCTTTTAGCCTCACCATATGGGAAATTGTCAGCAACCTAAAATTGCTTTCTCTCTTAACAGGAGAAATTGTTACAGGTGCCGGCTCTAGTGCGCTTTCCCCCCGTTGCTGTTGGCCGGCTGCTGTTTTGCCCTCCGCATCGCGTTTATCGCGTATGCTCCCGACTGTCACTCCTGTCTACCTCTGCGAGGTATCATCGTGTGTGTGAGTGAACTGCGCCTCTAGGCGGGCGAGGATTGCCTTTATTTTGGTTTAACGTTTTGTTGCGGGGAGAGGGATTTGGGGTTGATTTGTGATCGTTGTTTGTGTGGGTTATTTTTGCATGTTTATTTGGGTTTGATTAAGTCTGCTCTTTGCTCGTGTGGGTTATTTTTGCATGTTATTTGGATTTGATTGTGTTATTTGCGTGCTGTGTGGGTTATTTTTGTATGTTTATTTGGGTTCTATTATTGTGTACGTTTTCTGTTATTTTCTAAGTGGTGCCGAGCCTACCCTGTGGGGTGCAGGTGTTTTAAAGATAACTGTTAAATCTTGAATATGAATTTAATATCTGCACGATGGGTGTGTGAGTATTTTAGCAATTGTTAGCGGATATCCGGAAATAAAAGTGTTAATTTTACACATTAAAGCAGTCTCTTATCCTCATTAGAAAACACTTGTGCGGCCTTGATAATAATACTCCAGGTGGAATTCCTGGGGTGTCGTTGTCGATTTAGAGAGGAGATATTCTGGGCCCCGCCACATTCGGAAACAAACTTTTTTTATTTTACACTCAAAGATATTCTAAGATTCGGCATTAAGAGCTCAATAACTCCAGAGGAACACTCATTTTTCAAAGAAGACACCACCTTGTCTTAATTGATTCATCATTGGAGCTATTTCATGATTACCACCTCATACAGAAACAACACTATTTCATATTAGTTCTTTTGCTGGGTTTTTATTAAAGTATTATACATTCTAAATTATTTAAACACTGCCTCATTCTAACAGTCACTGCAGCAGCTTGGACACAATCAGTGAAATGTATTTTCCCCCAAAAAATAACTTTATAAAATAAAAAGCTTATTACTAAAACAATTAAAGTCAAGTAACAATTTTCACACCATGATATAATGGCATATATTCTCAAGATGTCATCAAATTGTAAGAACAAAAACAATGCTGGCTGAGTATGCTTTTTATTACCCCCTTTATTTTGAAATAGTTTAAGATGACCATAATTCACCCCTTTCTGAAAAGAATTATAAACTTCACATTGATTTTACCATGGCTGGAGTCTGGAGGTGGATGTTTTAATTCAATTTTATTTATATAGCATCTCTTACAATAGTTGGATTGCATTACCTCTCGTGTGTCACTGCCAATCCGCGTGTTCTTTAAATGAAGACTTCAAGTAAACAAATGTTGCCAATTTCAAAATGTATTTAGCACATAGAATCAATTCAAGATACAAATATTAGAGCTCCGGGCCAGTTCATAACCCGAGCAACAACAGAGTCAATTGTCAGGGCATGAAGTCTGACAACCTAACTATCCCTTGACCCAGTCTTTTATAGAAAGACATATGTTAATTATTGATGCTAATTCAGTCCAATCTAGTCCTTCTTCTTGGGTGACCTCATCTTCTTCCAGCCTCATTTGGTGTTGGTGCAGTCCTTCTTCTCCATTGTCTTCTCAGATGGCCAGATCCTGTCCAGGAACTTATCAATCACCAGTAAATTATGCTGTTACGTTTTACGATGGGGGTCTACCATTTCCTGTGTGCCTGGCTCCAACTGTCTAAGCAGTATTCATGTCAAAGAAGGGTCAACTGACTTGCTTATGTGTATTCCTACTAAAGATTATATACTATCCCTAACTTCTGAACTAACTGTAACATAAAACAAAAACATATAGTATAACACATGCTAATAAGATAAAAGATGCTAACAAGATAAAATAATTCTCTTCACAATCAAATTGTTTCTAAGCGCTTTACAGAATCCCAGGGCCTAACCCCAAACAAGCAACAGTGGCAAGGAAAAACTCCCCTTTAACAGGAAGAAACCTTGAGCAGGACCAGGCTCATGTAGGGGGACCCTCCTGCTAATGTAGAGAGAGGAGAAGGGGGGAGGACAGGTAGAGGATAGAATAGAGAGGAGAGGAGATGTGATGAGATGTAGAGGAGAGGGGGGAAGAGGTGAGGTAGAGGAGAGAATAGACATAGATCATAGAGAATACATACAAAAATACATTAAGTAAATTGTGCTGCCGGTGGAGTTAGGTTGAGTGGGTCAGCAGGGCCGAAGGTCAGTATGCAGCTCTGAAGGCGGTGATACCTGTAGATGAGTACAGAAAGGGGGGGGGAAGCAGAAAAACTACACAAGAAATAGCATCACTAGTCTACTTGATGAGGAGGGAGGAGAGGAGAGGAGAGGAAACCATGACCCAGTGGGGTGACAGAGGCCTGTCAGGTGATCATGTTTCTGGACCCCGGCAGCCTTGGCCTATAACAGCATTGCTAAGATGTTAACCTAATGATTAGACGACCCCCTAATTATGATAATTTGTCTGTCTATGGTAGTAACTGGGACTACACTATTAATGACAATAAGCTTTTTCAAAGAGGTAGTTTTAAGCCTAATTTTAAAAGTAGAAATGGAGTCAGCCTCCCATACCTGGACAGGGAGCTGGTTCCACAGCAGGGGGACCTGGTAGCTAAATGCTCAACCCCCTATTCTACTTCAAGAGACTCTGGGGACCACAAGTAGACCAGCATTCTGAGAGCAGAGCGGTCTATTGGGCTGGTAAGGTGTCACTAGCTCCTCCAGGTAGGATGGAGCTAGGCCTCTGAGGACCTTGTAGGTCAGAAGAAGGATTTTGAAAGTTATTCTAAATTTAACAGGCAGCCAATGAAGAGACGCCAGTACAGGAGTAATGTGATCTCTTTTGTCAATACCTGTCAGAAATCTAGCTGCAGCATTTTGGATCAGCTGGAGGCTTCTTAAAGAGGTGTTTGGACACCCTGATGATAAAGAATTACAATAGTCCAGCCTGGAAGTAACAAATGCATGGACTAACTTTTCAGAATCTTGCCGTGTAAGTAGTTTCCTTATCCTTGTGATGTTTCTCAGGTGAAAAAAAGCACTTCTAGAGACTGTTTTAATGTGTGAGTTGAAGGAGAAATTTTGATCAAAAGTTACTCCAAGATTCCTCACAGAGAGACTAGATGTTAAAAAGATACCATCTGGAGTGATCATGTGATCTAATCTATCCCTGAGAGGTTCAGGACCAAACACCATGACCTCAGTTTTTCCAGAGTTAAGGGGGAGGAAATTTGAAGATATCCAGGACTTTATGTCTTCAAGACAGGTCTGAAGCTTCACTAACTTCTCTGTCTCCTCTGGTTTCATGGATAAATATAGCTGAGTGTCATCAGCATAACAATGAAAATTTATCCCATGCTGCCGAATAATGTTTCCTAAGGGAAGCATGTACAGGTGAAAAGGATTGGTCCAAGTACAGAACCTTGTGGAACTCCATGGCTAACCCTACTGTATGAAGAGGGAACACCATGGACATGAGCAAACTGGTATCTATCAGATAAATATGATCTAAACCAGTCTAATGCTGTCCCTTTAATCCCAATCATATGTTCCAGTCTCTATAACAGGATGCTGTGATCAACTGTATCAAAAGCAGCACTGAGGTCCAGCAGAACCAGCATAGAAACCAGTCCATGATGTGAAGCTATAAGAAGATCATTAGTAACTTTAATAAGTGCTGTTTCTGTGCTGTGATGAGCTCTAAAGCCTGACTGAAGCATCTCAAACAGGCTGTTCCTCTGCAGGTGCTCCTGTAACTGAGTCCCCACAACCTTCTCAAGAATTTTAGAGATAAAAGGAAGGTTGGATATCGGCCTATAATTTGCTAGTATGTCCGGATCTAGTGATGGTTTTTTAAGCAACGTCTTAATCACTGCCACCTTGTAGGGCCGGGGTACATAACCTGTCATTAAAGAACAACTGATCTGGTCCAGGATAGATCTGTCTATCGTTGGTAAAAGATCCTTCAACAGGTGTGTTGGGATGGGATCTAAAAGACACATGGCGGACTTGGATTTCTGAATTGTCGAAGACACCTCAGAAAAATATATATGGCTGAAGGAGTTTAAGGGCTCATTGGAGAACCTGTATGTTCCCACAGTCAGCAAATCTGGTGATGGTCCAGTTGTTGGGATGGCCTGGTTAGCTTTTTCTCTGATAGCTCAAACTTTATCAGTGGAGAAGCTCATGAAATCTTCACCACTAAGGGAAGAAGGGATATGTGGATCTAAAACACTTTGACTCTTGGTTAATTTGGCCACAGTGCTGAAAAGTGCTGTTCTTGTTTTCTTCAATTAAAGAAGAAAAATAAGCTGTCCTAGCCTTATGAAGGGACTTTTTGTAAACTACTAGACAGTCTTTCCAGGCTACATGATAGCTATCTATTTTACAAGAATACCACTTCCTTTCTAGTCTTCACACTTTCTACTTGAGGGTCCTGATATGTGAATTATACCAGGGGTCACACCTCCTCTGATTTATTATTTTCTTTTTTGGGGGGCAACAGAATCAAGCGTGGTTCGCAGTGAGGTTGCTGCACCTTCAGCAATAGAGTCAACCTCAGCAGGGCTAAGATTATAATGATAGATCCCTGGGGAAACACACAGTGGTCCTGGGATTAGCACAGGGATCACTTCCTTAAACTTAGCTACAGCATTATCTGAAAGACATCTGCTATAGTAAGACTGTGCTCTGAGCATAGAAGAATCCTTAATCATAAATGTAAAAGTGATCAAAGAATGGTCTGACAGGAGTGCATTCTGAGGGAACACTGACACATGTTCTACCTCAACACCATAAGTCAGAACTAGATCTAGGGTGTAGAGGTCTGTGCGTCCTTCCAGGGATATGCCTCCCCAGACCATCACTGACCAACCACCAAGCCGGTCATGCTGTTGGTTATGTTGCAGGCAGCAAAACGTTCTCCACAGCATCTCCAGACCCTTTCACGTCTGTCAAATGTGCTCAGGTTGAACCTGCTCTCATCGGCGAAGAGCACAGAGCGCCAGTGGCGTAGTTGCCAATTCTGGTGGTCTATGGCAAATGCCAATCGAGCTCTACAGTGCCGGGCAGTGAGCACAGGGCCCACTACAGGATGTCGGGCCCTTAGGCCACCCTCATGGAGCCTGTTTCTGATTGTTTGGTCACAAATATTCACACCAGTGGCCACCAGTGGAGATAATTTTGTAGGGCTCTGGCAGTGCTCATCCTGTTCCTCCTTGCACAAAGGAGCAGATACTGATCCTGCTGAGGGTTTAAGGACCTTCTGCGGCCCTGTCCTGTGACGGGTGCAATTTAGACCCAAAAGCAGCACTCTGGAAAGCTGGGATCGTTGGTAATGACCTTTATTAGTACACGGCAAACAAGAACTCTGGCAGACAAGGAAACACAGGAAACAGTTCGTTCTTCAGGCTCAGGACCCACACAAAGTCTATGGGTTTCAGGCTCGGGGATTGGGTTGAGCAGAGCCAGAATGCGGAACCGAGGGGGAGGACGAGAAACCTTGGAACTGTACAGTTCTGTTTACAGCGGGCAGGAGTGACAAAAAGGGGCTTCCAGGAGATGAGGCCGACGATTTAGCAGAGCAGACTGGGGATAAGCAGCAGCAATGTCGGGACCAGGTGAAAGGAACCAGAAAACGCTAAGGAAGAAGTCGTGGTCAGGGACGGAAGGCTGGTGAGTTTACCGGGAGTGTTGAATTGCAATACCTCTCGTATGTCACTGCCAATCCGCGTGTTCTTTAAATGAAGACTTCAAGTAAAGAAATGTTGCCAATTTCAAAATGTATTTAGCACATAGAATCAATTCAAGATACAAATACAACAGAGCTCTGGGCCAGTTCATAACCCTACAAACAACAGAGTCAATTGTCAGGGCATGAAGTCTGACAACCTAACTATCCCTTGACCCAGTCTTTTATAGAGCAACATATGTAAATTATTGATGCTAATTTAGTCCAATCCAGTCCTTCTTCTTGGGTGACCTCATCTTCTTCTTCCAGCCTCATTTGGTGTTGGTGCAGTCCTTCTTCTCCATTGTCTTCCCAAATGGCCAGGTCAGAGGTCATATTCCCGTCCAGGAACTTATCAATCACCAGTAAATTATGCTGTTACGTTTTACGATGAGGGTCTACCATTTCTGGCTCCAACTGTCTAAACAGTATTCATGTCAAGGAAGGGTCAACTGACTTGCTTATGTGTATTCCTACTAAAGATTATATACTATGTTACTATAACTGTAACATAAAACAAAAACATATAGTATAACATGCTAATAAGATAAAAGATGCTAACAAGATAAAATTATTCTCTTCAATCCCCCTTTTGGCCTAGCCCAAGCTAGGCCAATATAACAATTCACTGACCGCTCCCTTTGCTGTAATCAAGAATAATAGAAGTTTAATCATGGTGCCATCTTCTTTAGATGTTCCCGGATCTGTCCAAGCGTTCTCTGTGAATTATCTGCTGGGGTACATTGATTCCAGTGATACTAGAGTTAGGGTTAATGTGTTAGGGTGTTAGTATGTTAGGATGTTAGGGTTAACATGTGATGTTCACTCTACAGCTTCAAAGGGACCAGTCCACCTGTGCTCTGACCACTTTCACTTGATGACTCTCAGAAGAACCCACTCAGCTGTGTGTGGAATTCCTGGATCCTCACTGACTGTTGTTACAGAGGTTGCCTGTTGGGAGAAAACTGAGAGAGTCGTTTTTAGTTGAACAAAATAAGATTTAAACTTGCTGGGCTGGCCTATGGATTTTCTGCTCCTGGTCCCGGAAAGAGAACACCCCTCTCGAGCTCAAAGGGGGTGAATCCTGTTCGGGAGCTAACAGAGCTTCGTACTGACATCAAGGCTACTGGAAGCGCCTGTGTCCATTTCATTCCACTGTGAGCACATATGTTGCCAATTTTGCTCTTCAGTGTTTGATTCATTCTTTCTACCTGCGTCTAACGCCTTCTCTACTTCTTGTAAATCTTTATTCTTAAAATGAGTTCTATTATCAGACCTAATTTGTTTGGGGAAACCGTGTGTCGGATTAATCAAAAATTTAATAACACTTTTTGCATCTTCTGCTTTTACGGGAACCGCCTCTGGGCAGCCAGTGTATGCATCCACTGCCACCAAGAGGTATCGGAACCCATTGACTCGGTCTATCATGTCAGTGAAATCTATAATTTTTCTTGCCCTGTCATGGGGGCAACTGGAAACTTGCCCTCATGTGGTCGAATTGTTGATTTTACATTAAAGTGTTTGCATATTGAACATTCTCTGCATCATTCGTGGTTTCCTGCAGTGTGTCAGGCCGTGGGCATCTTCCAGAACAGCATCTAACAGACCGGGCGGGAGAACAGGTCTTCCGTCTGGGCCCCGCCAAATTCCTTCAACTTTCACAGCCCCCCTTTTCCTTCCAAACTGTTTTTTCATGTGGAGACGCTTCTTCTTGATCACAACCAAGTCTTTCCCTGTCGTATCTTGGTGAAATTTCCTGAACTGTTTTCTCTACTAACAACAAATTGTAAATTGGTTTATAACCTGCCGCCTTCTATGCTGCCTGATCTGCCGCATCATTACCTTTTACCTCTAATGGTTCTCCTTGCTGTGACCTTTGCACTTTACGACTGCGACCTCTGCTGGTTCCATGAGTGCCTGTGTCAGTTGCCTCATCTCTGCCTCATTTTTATAAGAGAGCCTGATGCTGTGTTAAAACCTGCCCGCGGAAGGGGAACCATTGACAAAGTTCTAAGTGAATCGCTCCCACTACATATGCTAAATCTGTATAGATGGTCACTCTCTTTCCCTTTGATATTTCTAATGCTCTAATAACTGCCTTCAATTCTGCAAGTTGTGCTGACTCTTTACCTGTTAGGTTTCCTGTTTCCACTTCCTCAAAATCTTCTTCCGATTTTCTATTGAATATTCAGCTTTCAGCCCCTCCTGTGGGTGTCTGAAACAACAGCCATCTGTGATTAGTATTTCATCTGGATCCTTTAACGGCTCCGCCTTGAGGTCTACTCTGATTTTTTCACCTTTCTTCACTTTCTCCTCACATCTGTGTGGTTCGCCCTCTCCTATACCATCTGCCATATTGATCCCTTCATATGTGTATGTTATATGTGGTGCCGTTAAAATCTTGTCCATCCTGGTCTGTCTAAGTGAGGTCATGGTGAATGCTGCTGAGCTGACCAGTGATACCACACTCTGTGTTGTAAGAATTGTCAGAGCGTAACCATCACTAAACGTGCTGTTTTTTGTAAAAGTTTTGCTACACCTGCTACATGCCTTACACATTGTGCCTGCCTGTTTTCAATGGGGCCCAGCATTATATTTGCATACATTAAAACTTTCCTTTCACCCCCTTTTTTCTGAAAGAGAACACCATTTACTGTATGTTCTCCTCCAGAAACATCCAAAAAGAAAGTATCTTTATATTCCGGAATGGCAAAACATGCAGATGTCGTGAGTGCCTGTTTAAGAGCAATTAACACTTTCTCTCCCTCAGTTGTCCATGTTAGCCGGGCTGCCAAATCACGCATTCCCTGTTCATTCACCATTGCACGTAGGGGCGTAGTCACTTCTGAATATGTAGGAATAAAATGTCTACTATAGCTCGTGAGACCCAGAAATGACAACATTTCCTTTACAGTCTCTCATACCACTCATTTTGTTCAGCAAAGTTGACCTGTGCAGCCACACCTTCAGGCCCAACACACAAACACGGTGATGTAATCATCCAAAAATTTCCCTATAACTTTTCTCTAAATGCAACCTGATACACCTCATTATTCCCACGGTTGTAAAATAGAGTGCCATGATAGGGATCAACTGGCGGGCAAAGGGTCTCAGCATCGACAACCAGGGCCTCCAGCTCTGAAACAATGCCACAACACCGACACCAGGTGAGGTCTCAGGCTCAAGTTCTCCCCAATAAATGTCTGCCCACACCCCCTGTTCTGGAGAGGGTGTCACACTCATCAGCATTTGTCCCTTCACACCTTGGTGTGGAATACAGCAATTCAGTTTCATTCCATTAGGAAATTGCACCACCAGACCTTTGTCTCCACACAGAATAGCTGCTCCTGTCCTCACCAGGAGATCTCATCCCAACAGGTTGATAGGGCAAAGTGGTGAAATGACAAAGGGGTGCAACATAGTCTGTCCGGCAAAACAAGTCACTAATGGCACAGAAAACGGCAGTCTCTCCGGTCTCCCTGAGAACCCCACAAGCTCGACGGTGTCAGATGAAATCAGCTCCGGTGTTAAATTCCATGAGATAGTGGAATAGCGGGCTCCTGAGTCAACCAAGAAAGAATGTCCTCTTCCCTGCACTGTCACGCGGACGAGGGGATCTGCCAGTGCCTTGTCCGTGGGGGCCCCTGGGCCCCATCAGTGCAACTCATCGTAGTGCCAGTTTCCCACTGGGAATTGGCCTTGTGGAGCAACCTCAGGATTTGGAGCACGATATTGAGGTCTTCCCCCTCCTCTGTTTCCTCTGTTAGGCTGGGGGAAGAAAGGAGGCTTTGGGCCAGGTCCGAATGTTGGAGCATTGCCGATGTGGCAGGGCGTGGCCTGCCCTCCGCACAGGTGCCATATGGAGGTAATGCCTTAATTGGTGGACGGGGAGGAAAGGTTTATATAAGGCACTGGCCAGCTGGCTTTAGTTGTTTTCCCCCTTTGAAGGTATGGCGGGGTTGCAGCTTATCTGGGTGGTTCGACCAGCTGAACCTGTTTCACGGAACGAGCATGCTGTTTGGCAGTGCCAAGGTAAAAGCACGGCATGCTAATGCATATTACCTCTGGTGGTCACGACGTACAGTGCAACAGTGCTTGAACGTGTGCTTGCGGCTTGTTGCAGAAGGTTGGTGCTTCCTCCCGCCATCCTTCCGTCTAGAGCGCTTTGCCGTACGGGCGCGCGTGCTAGTTTGCACTGGGCAGGTAAGGGGCAGCAATGCGCGTCACTGACTCCCCCACTCCATTGATAAATGGTAATGGGGCTGTTCTTGCTGCAGTTGGCTGCCGGCTGGTGTCAGTGGGTTGCGTTGCCCCAGCGGGAACCCCTCACGGAGTGGTGGCGCCACCAAATACAGTCGGCACAGATTACCTCGCCTACTGGACCCACTGCTGCTTTGGCTCAGTCCTTTAGTTCGGGACTCTCTCCTGTTCGCTCTCGCTCTCTCCCCTCGCTCCCCTTCGCTCGGAGAAATGGCGCTGAGACTTAGTGGTACCGCCGAGGCGACTACGGAGCTATTGCCTTCATTTTAGACTCTTAACAGTGTGTAAATTGTATCATCAACTTACATTTACTCTTTAGGTTTTGGAGGGCGTTTTCATCACACCCCTCTTGTGTGGTTTTTCTTGCAGTAGCACGGGTGTTTTTAGTTTGTTTATCTCCCCTAATTGAGTTTTACCTGCCAGTGGGGTCCCAGCCCTGTCCACCCCTTTTGTTAATTTAACTTTTGTACAGCTGAGTTATTTTTTTGTTGAGTATTGGATTTAATAAAATTGTAGCACATAACCCTTAATCCCGTCTCTGCCTCTGGAATCGAAACTTATCTGTGTGTGCCTGTTCACTGGTTAATTCCTGGGGTGAAATTCCCCAGGTGGCTTTGTCGTCAACCGTTACACCTCCCACCCCGCCACACCTAGTACATCCGGATAGTTGCGATTTGGGCAGTCCCTTCGCCAATGACCATACCCTTTGCAGGCGTGACACTGATCTCGGCCTAAGTACCCGCCTATCAAGCCGTATCCCTGCCCGCCGCGTCTCCCACACATGCCTCCCCTTGGACTGACCCAATACGGGTTTATCGGAGCAAAATCTTGCTGCGGACCTAACGGATCTGGCTGCACCTGCCGAGGAAACTGCTGAACCATCTGTTTTTCTTTTCGTTTATCATTAAGCTTTTTCCGTGCCTCATCTAACTGCATTTTTAGGAGCTGTTCCTACGCTGTCATCACCCCCTCTTTCTTTCCCTGTTTAGCTTTAAATGTGTTGATGTGGTGAGAGAGATGTCTCTCCCTGACATCTGCTGTACTGCCTGGAAGGTCAGGATTTCCTTCCATGGCTTCTTTCACCAATTGTGGAAGTCCTAAAATTATGGCCTGACGGAACAAAGTGGTGTGTAAATTATCTGAGCCAGGATGGCACCCTGTGGCACACATCCATTCCTCTTTACACCTCGTAAGGAATCCATGTGCCGACTCCCTTTCCTCCCACTTAAATCTTAAGTTCTGCATTGCTCCTGGAGATACTGGAAATATCTGTCTCATAGCTTCACCAACGTTGGTTGCACAAGGCCCAAAACGTGCAGCATTAGGTCTGTCTTTAATGCCTGCTGCTACCTCAACTTTATCCAAATCCCAGAGAGACACTTGTCTCCCTAAAATTCCTCTAAAGTCTTCCATCGCCAACTGCATGCTCTGTGTTAAACTAAAAAGGCTGGACATCCACTTGCCGCCTCCCTCTGCAGATGGGGGCATCTTATCCACCAAACAATTAATGTCTGTGATAGCAAATGGAACATATACTGGTTCCTGTCCTCCTCTTTTCTGTATCAGAGGGGCCTGTAGCTGCAGTCTTCCTGAAACGGGCCCCTTACTCCTTGTGTGTATTCCTATTTGATTCACCTCATTGTTTATGGCCCCTGCCAACGGTAAACCTCTATACTCACACTTCCCCTGATTCTGAGTCAAAATTTTCCATACTTGAACCTGGATCTTTTTCATATAATTTGGTCTGAGATTCATCAGGCTCCTGAAGCTCCAATTCCCCAATAAATGTAGCTGGAAGTTTGAGGGTGTCTGTCTTACTCTCACTCTCCTCTTTATCACTGCCATAAATCAGTCTTGCCTTCTCCTCCCTGTGCTCAGCCCTGGCAAATCCTCCTGAGGGATCAGCTCTTTTCACTTGTTTTGTTGATTGCTAAGTGTTTTAAAGACATTTAATGTAGATTTTTGACTGTCCTGTTTTTTAAATATAGTTTGTTGGGAGATTTTAGGGCAAACCACCTGAGCTTCCTCTCTAAATTCATTTTTTCCTAACTTATCTTCAACCTCTTCCTGTCCCTGTTTAATCCTGCTGACCTGTCTCAAGTTCCCACACCGTCTCATGTAACTCCTGCATTTCTTCATTTCTGTCCACATCTAGCTGACCACTATTAATAGTCAAAACTGGCAATTGATATGGGGGTGGGGAAGAGGTAGTAGGTAATGATGGGTAAAGAGTGGTGTTAAGTGTCAATGTCTGGTTTGGATCTTCTAATGAAGGCTTGTCTACATTGGGCACTCGTGTGACCCCCCCCCTAGATCTGCAATAGTGCACTGCTGCACCTGCCACAGCCACAACATGTATCCTTCGACGCTTATCTTCTAACTCCTTACCCTGTTTTTGCCACGATTTTCCTGCTATAAAACCTAATTTTGGATTATCAAGATGATCCTGTAATATGGTGTGAGTTTCTGACTCCCACTTACACAATGCTTCAGCTAAATTAACCTTCACCTCTGGAGGGAGAAGTATCTTTTGCTTCTGAGCTTCCTTCCACAACTTTTTTATTGCATCCAATTCTCTTTCCCTGTCCTCTTCTTGCATGCCACTCACCACCTGATCAAGAGTCCACTTCCACTGTTCTTCCACAGACCGAGGGTAGGGAGAACATTCTCCCTGATCTCAACACGCTTTGCCACATTCTAGTTCCATCTTTAACTATGCTCCCAAGTGAGATTGAATGTGAATGACTCCAACGGTCAACTCAATGCCTCAGTGAAACAAGCTTCTAGACCAAACTTCGTTGATCCGATTCCACTCTGGGGGTTAATTCCCAAGGACAAAGAGCCTTTTAATTCACGTTCACTCTGGCACTTTTCCAACCCACACAAAAACACAAATCTCGGGAGTCAGGAGTGTCCGTCCCGTCAACTGCGCTCTGAGTCCCAACCCAAATCTTTTTCATATACAGTGCTGTGTATACAGCAATACAGCACTGTACTAGTTCCGGTTTACTCTAACCGTCTATTCCCCGTTTTATCAACAGTATTTCTGGCCTCTAATGTCTATTCCCTGTTTTCTCAACAGTACTTCCGGCCTCTAACCGTCTATTCCCTGTTTTCTCAACAGTACTTCCGGCCTCTAACCGTCTATTTTCCGGACTCGAACCGTAATTCCTGCAGTCGTTTCAATATTTTCTATATTTGTATCTGGAATTTATAACTAGGACACTTCAATTGACAGTGACGACAAATTTTTTGGAAATTGCAAATGTGCAGAGCTTTGATTAAACAGGTGTCTGCTTACCTTTTATTAGGGATCCCTTTGTCGTCAGTTGTCCTCCGAAGTGACCGTTGTTGAATTCTTTGCCTCAGATGACTTCTGTCTTCATCACATCGGGGTCACCAAATTGTTGGATTGCAATACCTCTCGTGTGTCACTGCCAATCCGCGTGTTCTTTAAATGTAGACTTCAAGTAAACAAATGTTGCCAATTTCAAAATGTATTTAGCACATAGAATCAATTCAAGATACAAATACAACAGAGCTCTGGGCCAGTTCATAACCCTACAAACAACAGAGTCAATTGTCAGGGCATGAAGTCTGACAACCTAACTATCCCTTGACCCAGTCTTTTATAGAGCAACATATGTAAATTACTGATGCTAATTTAGTCCTATCCAGTCCTTCTTCTTGGGTGACCTCATCTTCTTCTTCCAGCCTTGTTTGGTGTTGGTGCAGTCTTTCTTCTCCATTGTCTTCCCAAATGGCCAGGTCAGAGGTCATATTCCTGTCCAGGAACTTATCAATCACCAGTAAATTATGCTGTCACGTTTACGATGAGGGTCTACCATTTCCTGTCTGCCTGGCTCCAACTGTCTAAACAGTATTCATGTCAAGGAAGGGTCAACTGACTTGCTTATGTGTATTCCTACTAAAGATTATATACTATCCCTAACTTCTAAACTAACTAACATAAAACAAAAACATATAGTATAAGACATGCTAATAAGATAAAAGATGCTAACAAGGTAAAATAATTCTCTTCAGGAGACAGGCAGGTCAGAGGCAAACAGGTTCGGCAACAGGAGGTCAGGCAGGTAATAAGTGCTGGAGAGTCTTGCATGGAAACACAGAAGAACAATCTGGCAAAGAGTGAGAGTGCAGGGGAGGCTTATAAGCAGGGCTGATTGGGAATCGGCTGCAGCTGTGCTTGCAGGTGAGTGGAGTTGAGCTGACGGGGTGGGAGTGGCTGGCAGGTAGAGTTGAGCAAATGCAGGGAGAGTGGATAATAACTGAGGCAGAGGGACAGGAGGGAACTAGGGGAATGGAGCTGTGACAGAACCCCCCTCTCAAGGGACAGCCCCTGATGTCCCAAAAACAAAGTCGAAGCCGAACCGGGTGGGTGGAGAGGGCCTAGAGGAGGGCTAAAATTCTTCCAAGTCGTCCCCCCCGAGGATGGCCCCTCCTCTTCGTAGCTGGATGCCTCGGATGACAGGGAGGACAGTGGGCCAGATTCACCAATATGTTCTTAAGAATCTTCTTAGATTCTTTCTTAAGTTGTTCTTAAGAAGTTTCTTAAGAAAACCCTACGTCGGATTCATCAATGCGTTCGTAAGCCCCAGAATTGTTCGCAGCTGTGTTCTTAGATTGATGAATGCCATCTGTTCGTAAGTTGAAAGCGCGTGCCAGGTGAGTCTAATTAACATACGATTAGCATAAGTCACCGCCGACCAATGCCCATAAAAGGAACTGCAGCAGGACCCTGTAGACAGAGCAAAAAGCAGCAAAATGCCCAAAGCTTGCCTCTCCACGCCTGATTTCTGACGCCGTGTTGAACAATCAAGAAAGGATGGCTAACACGCTTGATAAAATTGCCTCAACCCTGATGACTATAGCCAACACGCTTAAAGAAATCAACGAGAATGTAAAAAAAAATAAGAATGTAAAAAAAAATAAACGTGTAAAAGCTGTGCTCGGATTGTGACAATAATGCATTTTATTCACAAACGGGCAATTAATCGCGCTCGAACGTGAACCGCGTGCCTGCAGTCTGGCCCCATCATTGCGTCAGGACGCACATCCTCACGGGGTTGTGGCTCTGTGTCCAAACACATCCAGCGCCCCTTTAACATGCCGATGGTGCGTTCAATGGTGGAGCGACTGCGAGCATGCATCTGATTGAATAAAACTCCTGTGGAGTCTGAGGGTTGGTCAGTGGTGTCAACAACCAGGGCATATCCTCGATCCCCTAATAAAATAAATCAAGATAAAATCAAATAAAAAGACAGTTTTGGCATGGTTTCCAATTTGGTTGATTAATGTTAAGTCATTGGCACATTTACGTAATTTTAAAATTCTCCGTAAATCACCAAAAATAGGAAATAAACAAATAAATAAATAAATCTGACAGAATTATCATTGTAATATTGAATTTTATTGAACTGCACAAGAGAAGAAAACACAACCATGCCAACATGTCGGCACTGAAATGTGCGCAAGAGTACTCCTGAGTGTTCGTAGGATTTGTTCTTACCTACGAATAAATCCAGGATAAGAAGAAATTGGTGAATGCCACAATCTTCGTCAACTGTTCGTAAGTGGGACTTAAGAACAAATTTGTTCGTAAGAACGCTTCGTGAATCTGGCCCAGTGTCTTCTGTTTCCAAGAACTGGCGAGATAGAGCGTCAGGCTTGACGTGCAGGAGCCTGGCCGATAGGAGAGGGAAAAGTTGAATCTGGTAAAGAACAAGGACCACCTGGCCTGACGGGAGTTTAGTCTCTTCGCCGAACGGATGTACTCCAGGTTCTTGTGGTCTGTCCAAACCAGGAAGGGCAATTTAGTCCCCTCCAACCAGTGACACCATTCCTCCAACGCCAGTTTCACCGCCAACAGTTCTCGGTTCCCAATGTCATAATACCTTTCTGCCGGAGACAGACATCGGGAGAAGAAGGCACAGAGGTGCATTTTTTGGTCATCAGCAGAGTGTTGAGAGAGAGAACGGCTCAGATCAGAAGCATCCACCTCTACTATGAACTGCCTTTCAGGATCGAAACCAGGAGAATGGGAGCCAAGGTGAACCGGGTCTTGAGGTTATGGAATGCCTCCTCGGCAGCCTGGGACCAACGGAAGGGTACCTCGGAGGAGGTGAGAGCAGTGAGTGGAGCAGCCACGGTGCTGTATCCCCGGATGAACCTTCGGTAAAAGTTGGCGAACCCTAGGAACCGTTACAGCCGTTTCTGGGACTCGGGGACGGGTCAGGAGGTTTTGTTTTTTAAGCCTGCTGCACTGTACATCATGTGGTTCCAGTCTAGCCTCTCCCATACTCACAATGTTAAATGACAGTTGAAAGGGGAATTCCATGCTTAAAACAAATACCCTAGGGACACCTTTACCCACAGGAGGCTGAAGTTTGAATCAAGACCATTTTAGCTATAGTTTGAATGGTGTTTTTAGGTGAAAATATGGTAGCTTTGTGGGACGTCAAACATAGGTCAAATTATGACTTTTCTGAGCCTTATTCCCAGAGGCAGAAATTCAGACATTAAAAAAAGGCATAGCACATAATTTGCATATGTTTTGGTGTACTTTGGTGCCTGCACGCCAAACATTGTGGGAGGACATGCATGATGAGAGTTTTTTAGAATAAGAATACAATAAGAATAAAAATATTTTTATTTTTATTTTGAGTTTTTCTGGGGTCTTTGTTGAGCGTAGCAGCCCCGACTTTGAGACCATATAAAATCCTCCTTGCTGAGGCACATGTTTTGATGTGCATGTCATTAATGTGCAACCAAGTAGTTTGAGTTTTTGTGGCCACGTTTCGAGGATTATAACCTGTGCACACAGAATTATCTTGATTCTACTATTGTGTTAAAGTGTATGCCATACAGGTCACTGAAAATGCAATGTAGACAACAACAAGGAAGTTCTCTTTTAAGATGATTTATTAGTAAAAACAAAAAACTCGTCAAGCAAATTAAGTGGGCGAAGTCGAGATGAGGGCAGGCAGAAAAGATGAGGCAGGTGAGGCGAGTCGCAAGAAATAAAAGACATCTAAAAAAACATTCAGTAAAGTCTTTTTGAAAGAACAATACTGGAGCCAATATGTGATTCAACCTGGCAGAGTATAGGAGAGAAAGCTGGAGTTAAATACTGCAGGTTTTGAACAGCAGATGGGAAGCAGGTGAGGAACCACAGGGGAGTGATCAGAAAATCAGACCAGCCACGGCCAGCCTGCACAGACAAGGGAAACTAACAAGACACAAGCACGAAGGGCTGGAAAATGGACCAACCCACCACATCCTTCTATTTTGTGCCTAAACATCGATTTATTTTTTTTACAGAGGACTTTAAATTTAGTGCATGATTTAAAATATATAATAATACGTAATACATCATCTTATTTACACTGTAAAAACTGGGAATGGGGTTTAGTAACAAGTAATAAAAAAATAACAATGTATACATAATAAAAAAGACTATGTGCAGTTGTGAATCAAAATGAGCTAAATTGAACAAATTTAAATGAATTATTGATTGAAATTTACTAAGTTTTGTTTGAATAAAATCAGTTTAAAACCATTGTGTACATTTTAATAGTATTTTATGAGAAAGGCCAAATATTCAAAAAAATTGATCAATTCTACTAGCTGGGAGGTTTTTGGTTTTAATCACTTTTTTTTTACACTTGAGCCCAGTGCATTTTGGGTCACTTCCCGCCACATGGACGTTATTCCCCATCTGCAACAGATTTCACGCATTGCTGTTTCCCAAAGGTAAGAACAGTTTAATTGCTGGTGTTTTACAAACAATTTATAACCAAATTTCTGTAGTAGCGGAACATTAATTCGCGTCACTTCCACATAGATTCTAGTTAAGTTTCCAAACAAGTTAACTTCACTGTGTTGCAATTTGAAATTATATTAGCATTAAAATTAAATTAAAATATAAAAGTAATGCAGTTATTTTAACGTCAGTTCCTAGAGTATAATGTTATACTAAGTGTAACAGCCTAGGATATCAGCTAATCTACGTCTTCTAGTAGACTTCGGTCTGGGTTTCCATCTTAGCATGCTAGCTAGCAGGTAGCCGACGCACAGGCACGTGAACACTCGTAAGAGACTCTAACCAAAACTAACACTCAACGCTTCTGCTCTCACAGGTTAGTCTACACTTGCACAATTTCGGGTTCTTAAGTGAACTTAAATAAGTATATTTTTCAGCTTTCACAATGTTAATATTTCATTTCGGGAGAGCAACTAGCGATTTTTATATATATATTATTTAATAATAAATTCTGTCTACCATTGTGTTTTGTGCACTGGCTTCCAGCTGGTGCTGCGACCGTCGCGCGACAGTTTAACCTCTCCGTTACCGTAACGGACAGTGACGTCACAGACGTAGCTTCTCAGGTAACTCAATCACTTTTTTCAGTTCAATACTAAAGCCATATGGTTTTTATACAAAAATGGTACTATTATCTCGGTATGTATTAAAAAAATGAATAAGCGATTATGGGTTAAAGGGTCTTTCACAGACTGACTACAGAAACACGTGAATATTCCCTTCTTATCTCTACCCAAGAAATATCACCTAAAACAATGATGTGCTAAGCTCATAGAGTAAAAAACAAGACAGATGTGTGCCATGTTCAGTTTTTCTTTTGCTACTTGTGTGTTTGGTACATTTTCTAAGTATCTCCTAACTGTTTGTTTCTTCTAATATGTTCCCTTTTATATGTGTATAATATAGGTTTATACAGTTGACCTAATATGAATTTCATTTCAGGTGCATGAAAATCTTTGACTGCAGTTCATTAATAGGTATGTAGTACTCTTATATACAGTACAGAATATGCTGTGATACCAGATTTCACATACAGTGCATGCTGTGTAAATGTTTGTGGTGCATGTGGTTGTTGAAAAGCATATTTACAGATTGTCAGTTAAGTTCAAAACCTGCAGTTCCAACCTGAATGAATTGAAAGTTGAAAAATGAAGATATTGAAATACTACTCAAGGTATCCTTCAATGATTATTATGTTTGTTAATGCTTTATTTTAGTTATTCACATTTGTAATGTTCAGGTTTTATTGAAATTGTTGAATTATGATCCCTCCAGTGTATTTTCTGTTACCAGTAACTTTGAACATCTGACCTGTTTAGCACCAGCTATTACTCATCTCCCTGTGGTTTCTGCTTAAAGGAGTAGTTCAACATTTTAGATATTTTTTATTAGCATTCCCTGTAAGAGTTAGATTTTCAGAATGAAAATAAAGCTCTTATATAAAGCTGCATAACTACCAGCAGCATAACTAACTAAGTAGCATCACTAACTGGAAATTGGGGTAATTGGCTTGTCTAGCTCTATCTGAAGAAATCAAAATTATCCTACCAGCGCATACAAAGCTCATGGCATGTTATAGCTTGTTTGCGTAATCTGTACAAAAAGCAAAAATATGTGGTGGTTTTATGGAGATTCACGTGCTTTGTACAGTTCATTTGCTGGGACCAATGACAGTCAGTAGAGACACAACTAGTTCCCTGGAAACCTCAATATTGACACAAAGTGTCAATTAAATAAAATAAATGAAATTGTTAGGAGACAGTTTAACAATAATATAATCCACCTAGTGTTGAAATTTGTTTTGGGCCAGTGAATGATTTTTACATTATGAAGTTGCATATTTATTTTTGTCATTTCAGGCTTTTCCTAGCATCAGCGTGACCCGAGATGTTGTCATTCGGTGTTTGATGGTGTATCTTGGGTAATCTACGGATCAGCTCTTAAAAGAGTATAATGTAAGTTGAAGTACATGTGAAAAGATAGATATACACTTCAAGAATGAGGTTACAGTGTCATAAAGAGGCTGGTTGATAGCTGACCAGTGTTATCAGATGTAGAATGAGATCTTCAATACACAAGTGACAAGAAGAAATTAATATATGCATCAATAGATTGTTTTCATTTTAAAAGTCATTTCCAAACATTTATAGCTGAGGAAACCTGAGACCAATGTCTGGGTGAGTTAATTGGATACTCTTTAACTTACTTGTCATAAAAATATGCTTTTGCAAGTACTTTGTGTGCGGTGAAAGTATTCAAACAGGATTATATGTGTAGTTTGTGTAACATAATTTCTCCTTTAGCTATACAGTCTGAGATAAACTGTGTTTTTGTTATTTTAGGATACTGATGAAGACACTGTGTCACAGGACCTCTCCATGCAGAAGATGAAAATCTACAGCATCAGGACCGGTACATCAGAGGATCCAGATGACGTCGGTATTGTGATAGACAGCATGAAAGTTCTGACTGCTCTGGGTACCTTCCCAAGAGTTTGCTCCATGCTTGTTGGACTGATTTATGCAGGGACCCTTGCCTATCCCAAGGAGCTTAGGTATACGTTTGAAGTCTTCCAGAAAGTCCTTCTCGAGCTGGATTGTTCAAAGCTGTCCCCAAAAGTGAACAGCCTCAAGAATAAGCTACTAGCTTAAGGAAATGCACCTTTGCAGAATGAATGAGACTTGTTAAGTCACTGCCAGAACAGTCACATGCTTGCTTTATAGGCATTGTTAAATACATGTTTCAGTGCTGCAGGTGGAGCTTATATACGGTACTTTATATATAAGGACTTTATATTGTTACAGGCAGCTGTTCTTGTACCATGTGATTACACTGTCCAATGTTCCAGGTTTTTCCCTGAGGAATTTATGATTGCACAAATGAATAATGTGATTGCTCATTTGACTTTAATTTTAGCAAGCAGTGAAGATGTAAAAAATGGTTATAGACAGTTTTGAAATAAATGTTTACCTGCTGTTTTATGCTTGGTGATCTGTTAACCAACTGGGTTACTCTGTAGTAGCAAGACTGCACGATATTGAGTGGATAATACGTAAAGAAAATATGGCAACAAAGTGACATTCAATATTATTGAATAGATTTTAAGTCCTGTGATAGCAATTTTAAGTTGAATTTAAACAATTTATTTAGTTATAGATGTATAACAATAACTGTGTAAATGTGTTGAGTTTAGGAACAATTTGCTGAAATATAAGTAGATATAATTTATTTTATTGAGTGGATCTCATTTATTTCTGTCCAGATATTTAATACTTTTCTTTCAATTTTGCTGAGATAACTGATGAATATAAATCAGTTTCAGCCAAATAATCAGTAAATGTTAATCATCTTTCCCCAGATATTTAGTAAATCTTAATTACTTTTATTCAGATAATTAGTAAACATAAATCAATTTTCCTTGTGAAAGTGATTTGTATTTGCTTAATATTTCCTGGGTATATAACTCATCTTTTTGGCTACTATTAATAAATCCAACACATTTTAACTATTGCATTCATTAACCTGCACTTGTTTTTTTTAGTTTAAATTTAGTTAATTTATTCAATACTTTTTACTAAAAGTTGCAGTTATTAAAATCTACTCAATTATATTACGTGTCACTTTGTTGCCATAATTTTTTTAAGTAATCATTGGTCAAAATTTTTAGAGTGTAGTCTATGAGGTTTCAGTATGTCTACCGTTTCATTTGAATCATCTAATAACAATTCTTTCATATTACATGGTGGAGCTGCTCACCATTAGTCTAATAACATGTTTTTCTCCCTGATTCCCACATACAGAACATCTGGCACCAATGATTCATGGCAACTGAAATTTCTGATTTCCCACGAAAAACTATTACAGTTGTAGTACTACCATTAGACACTAGAGGGAAATCTGCCGTAGGGATTGGCTTGTGTCTGTGTCTAGAAACCGTCAAAAGCTCCCTCTCTGGTGTCTTAGTTGATCAGAGGGAAGACTGCAGAGGTCAGCTGTAGGTGATGACACATGAAACAGCAGAGCCTGTTATAGATACCAGCAAGAACAAACAGTTTTCAGCTAATCCTGTTTGCCCAATATAGACACCGACTCTGTCTGACAGTCTGCCTTAAAAGCTAATTGGATAAAGACGGCAGTTGCTCATCACCATCCTGTCACCATCGCTGTTATCAAAAATGCTGCAGAATTAAGAGAAAACTTAATTTAATTAAGTTAAGTTTACTTTAATTAAAGTAAACAAAAAAAATTACTTAAAAAAGTAAGGCTGGTGAATTTATTTGGTTTTCTTTGTGCTCTTAATTTTGCATTATTTTGGAATGTGCAGTGCGGTTATTCATCTATATGCTGATACATGTGCTCGTTACCTCTTATGTACATACATGCATCCACACATACATACATATAGGGTATATAATATCTCTTTTGTCCCCTTCAAGTCAGATGAATTGAATTTTCATTAGTGAGGTGACTAAGTGCTCTGTCATCTTATGTTGTCACTGACAGATGAGTGTTCAACCACCACAGAGCACCACTGGACGCACACACATCGGCTAATCTTATATTGTACTCCCTTCTCTTTACCCTGTTGATACAGATTTTCATAAATCATATTTTAAAATGATGGTATTGTTAAGATTAAGATTAAGATGAACTTTATTCATCCCTGTGGGGAAATTGAATTATACTAGCAGCGTATGCAGAGTAAAGAGACAGAAAAAAAAATTGTTGATGAAGGCATCAACTCATCTGCAAACCTAAAATTAGGAATGTTCCTCAGAGAGCGCAGACCTCTACAACAGAAGACATTTCCCCACATATTATGAGTTAGAGCAGTAGTATAGAATATGCTCTCTATAAGCATTAGTAATTCAAGGTTACACAACATAGTAGGTTACTTCATGATCAAAGCTGTTGGCTTCATTATATGAAGATCAAAGGGTAATGTCCCTGAATCTGGAACACAACAACATATGGAACAACACCAGCAACCATCACAAAAATCTTCCTTTGTCCATCATTATCAAGAAAATTTCATTAAAATGCGTTCATAATCTTTATCATAAATTTGGTTGTATTTTGATCAACAGAATTGTGACATGAACCAAACAGAAACAAAAATAAAGCGATGGCCTACTAGTACGAGCAGCATACTGGGACCAACAATTTCAAATTTAAGCAATGTGGCACTTGGGATGGTCATGATTGGTTTGTCAGAGCAACCTGCTAATTTCTTGCCAAAGCAAATATAGCACATGCAAATAACAAAATATTTCTGTTCAACAATATATAAAACATCAAATTTGACAAGGCTGGGTGATTGTTGGTCTTGGTAGGAGCTAAATTTCTGATGTTACTAGGCCAACAATGTAGGGAGTGAAATGTGGAATTTTGCATGTCTGAATATACAGTTAAACTCTGATTCAGACAACTTGGTGTGTTTATTCATATCCCCTGGTGATAATAGATGGTCTATGGAAAATGGAATGATACTGGAGAGCAGTCATATTCCACTAACAGGCACATCTGTCAAACACATCACTATCACTGTCCTCAATGATTTGTGTTGCCTTTAAAATTGACTGTTTCATCTTTTGCTGTGCATCACATTAATTGCATTGAACTTAAATGACTTAAATAAATTCTGTTGCTCTTACCCACCAAGCCCCCTCTACCTATTTCATTGTCACCCTCACTTATTTCATTAAAGATTCAGCAGACTTGATAAAACAGCAGGGGAGCTCCATACCGTGGTGCTTATTTATCTCAGCTGAGGGCAACAAATCACAGCAAATGGAACATTTGTGCTTTGTGCAGTCCAGTTATGGAAAACTGATAGCAGCATCCAGAATACTGAATAGGTGTATTAAATGCTGAAGAAGGGGGATTCCTCTCCTAATTGGGTAAGTGAGGCCACTGAAAGCACCCATTTTCACTTTCTGTGTGAAAACGGGTGCACTTTTACAAATAATTGCACCTTCTCTTTCCTCACCATGGTATATGACAGGCTGTAGACATGTCCACAAAACCTCCAAAATTCTAGACCACACACAGACTATCATAAAAGACATAAATGTAGATTGAGAAGATTTGCAAACCTGCTGTGGAACATTTCTGCTGAGCAGAAAAGATTGAAGCTAAAATCAAACCTGACATCTTCATCATAGCACTTGATTGCTATGATGAAGATGTGAAAATTTCATTTATATCGATGGACAGCCTCTCAGTGCTTGTATCAATGATGGAATGGACCCAAACAAACCAGACTTATTCCTTTCTGTTGTTTTTGCCCTGGAAGGGGTATTATGGCAATGATGAGATGATGCTGTTGAAAAACTATGTGAAGATATCTGGTCTTGTTCTTCAGTAATGTAATGGCCCAAATTTCCTTCCTGTTGACATTTTAACATTACCAGCCAAAGATCTGACATTTTATATGCATGGGACACATAATATACAATTTAAGACCAGTAACAAAATCCACATTTAAATATAATGCAAATATATCAAACTGAAAAAAGATGCTTTACCTTCTCCACATTGGCTAACCACACAAATTCATTTTTTTGGATTTACCATTTTCTTAAAATGTTACTCAAACAGAATGACAGAATGGACATTATAACAAACTGCATTTCAGGGTGTATGTAAAGTCAATATAAAGTCTCAATGTAAAGTACACTGGCTCTAATTTGAGCACACCCCTTTTCAGACAAATTATGAACACAATTTTCTGGCCCAAATTCATTCTTTATTTTACAGTAAGTGCATAGCTTTGGTTTATCAAAAATATGTAATTAATCCGTCATTCATCTCTACTTTCTCTTGATCCTATTTTATAAAAATAGGATAACTGTTCCCAGACGCTGGTCTGGGAACGCCTGGGGATCCCCCCCGGACGAGCTGGAAGAAGTATCTGGGGAGAGGGAAGTCTGGGCCTCTCTGCTAAGGCTGCTGCCCCCGTGACCCAACCCTGGATAAGCGGTAGAGGATGGATGTATATATATATATATATATATATATATATATATATATATTTATATATATATATATATATATGTATGTATATACTGTATCTGTGTGTGTATGTGTGTGTGTGTGCGTGTGCGTGTGTATGTGTATGATTCAGTAGTGGTAATGGTGCCATGGTCATTATATGCCACAGGGGTACTGGTAAGAAAACAGAAAAGCACTGAGACAGAAAGACTGATTTCTTTGACACCATTTAATAATGTATGGTCAGATTACAGTTTGTTGATGCAATAAATTGAAATGTGCCGTCAGGCTGAAGAAGGAGTCGTATCGGGCCTTACTGGCCTGTGGGACTCCTGAGGCAGCAGATAGGTACCAGTAGGCCAAGCAGAGTGCAATTACGGCGGTTGCCGAGGCAAAGACCCGGGCATGGGAAGAGTTCAATGAGGCCATGGAGAACGACTTCTGGACGGCTTCGAAAAGGTTCTGGACCACCATCCGGCGACTGAGGAAGGGGGAGCAGTGCACTGTCAATACTGTGTATAGTGGCGATGGTGTGCTGCTGACTTTAACTCGGGATGTTGTGGATTGGTGAAGGAATACTTTGAAGACCTCTTTAATCCCACCAACGTGACTTCCAGTGAGGAAGCAGGGCCTGGGGGCCTGGGGACAAGCTCCCGTATCTCCAGGGCTGAAGTTATCAAGGTAGTCAAACAGAACAGTTATTTGTCCTCACAAACTCTAGAACGTCGCTTATTGGTGGTACTTGCCATGAAACTTGCCAAAATACTCTCACTCTTCAAATCTCCTCACAAACCAACAATTTTATTTCCAGAGCGATTTACTCTTCAAAGAGCACTTGAATTGCTCAGTGCGATGGATGGGGACACGTCCGAATTAGATATATCTGACAATGATGACGACATCCTTGATGCCAGTTATCAACCCCAACCTCAGGAGCAGAGCAGCACTGAAGATGACAGCAGTGGTGATGAGTACCCCATCCCACATCCCACTGCACAGAGCAGGGGACGTAAACGTCTCCGTGGAGAAGATAATGGTTAGCAAAGACTTAGTGGATATTTGTTTATTTTAGGGCTTTAGGGCTAAGTAAATGTTTTAGAGGAGTACATAAAGGTACAGCACCATTCAATGTTTCTAGCAAAATGCCAATTTTCAGGTTCAGGCTCTGGCGCGGCCAGATCCAGCACTCCCAGGAGTAGCTGCCGAACTCGGCATGAGGCTGATGGCTCGAATGATGGCCCAGAAGAGCCAACAACAGGACCAAGCCCTAATCCCAAGCAGGAACAATCTTATAAAGGTAATAATAATAATGGTTCTTATTTTGGCATGCCTTGAAGGCAAATCATAAAATTTCATATAAATGTTCACTCAGATTCAATTATGTTATGCACTAATACACCTCAGTGAATTGCTTGTGTGAGTCACTTCGCAATAAGCACAATTTGTATTTTGATTCTTGTGCAGGACGTGGAATGCGCTGGAGGGCAGCTCCATTTATGCCCAACCTCCTGGATTTCACCAATGAGGATGAAACGGAGCATGAACGGAATGGCTGGACTCCACTGAACTATGTGGAGCAGTACATCGATCACAATTTGATCAAAAACATAGCTGACTGCACCAGCGCTATGTCACTGAGTAGGAGTGGGGACCTACTCAGAACATCAATGGATGAGGTGTACCATTTTTTTGGTGCCTGTATCCTGATGTCCTGTCTCCCGTACCCCAAAATACGGATGTACTGGTCCAGGTCCATCAGCGTCAGTCCCATAACAGAAAGATTCACGCGGGACAGATTTTTCAGGCTGAGGCAATCATTAAAAGTCCTGATTGACGATGATGTGCCAGAAGACCTCAGGAAGCGGGACAAATTTTGGAAGGTGCGACCTTTCGTCAATAGGATTTTGCAAGGCTGCAGGTCTCAGGCTCGGCCTGAATCTGTATCCATTGACGAACAAATGATTCCCTTCACAGGAGCCTGTCCATGTAGGCAGTATTTGCCCATGAAGCCGAACCCTGTGGGCATTAAGAACTTTGTTTGTGCCACAACGGATGGCATTGTGCTGGACTTCGACCTCTATCAAGGTTCAGCTGCTTTGCGTGAGCAGGTCGAAGAACCAGAGGGTCTGGGTTTGGGGAGTTTAGTCATGGCTCGTCTGTGTCAAACTCTGCATCGTGGCACAAAAGTTTATTGTGACCGGCTCTTCACCAGCATCCAAGGTGCGGAGCAAATGCTGAGGAAGGAGCTGTACCTTACCGGTACAGTAATGAAGAACCGGGTCACTGCAGCGGTGCAGAAGTTACCCACAGACAAAGCCATGCAAACTTCCGGAAGAGGAACTTCCAGAGAAGTTTCGAGTGAAGACGGACAGCTGTGTATTGTTAAGTGGTTTGACAACAAACCCGTTTTAATGATCTCAGCTGTCCATGGGACACAGCCTGAGGATACCTGCCAGCGCTGGGATAAAAAACAAAAAAAATATGTGTCTGTCTCCCGACCATGTATTGTTCGGGAGTACAATATGAAAATGGGTGGAGTTGACCTGATCGACCGCATGATCAGCTATTATCGCATGAGCAGCCGTACAAAAAAATGGACAATTAGGATGCTCATGCACTTCACAGATCTGGCTCTAGCCAACAGCTGGCTACTGTATAGGAAAGATCTGAAAACGTGTGGTGCACCAAGGAAGAGCATCATGCAGTTCCTGGAGTTCCGCATGGACGTGGCCAGGACCTTCTTGGCCCAGCATCACAGCCAAGAAGAGGATGCAGACTCTCCAGGGCTGTCAGATGATGACTCTTCCGAAAGTAAAAAACACCCAGTGCTGGCAGTTCCCCATGTGTCCGTCCGCAGGAGGGCGAATGCACATCTCCCAGAGATGCTAAATTTGAAGAATGCTGCACGGTGCAGAGCAGCAGGCTGCACAGGGAGAACCCGGGTGCGTTGCGTGACCTGCAAGGTGTTCCTGTGTGTACAAACTGAGCGCAACTGTTTTTTAGAATTTCATAAGTAGCTATGTTTGTATGTGTTAATGTGTTATTATTGTCATTGTTGTTCAAAAAATGTTCAAAACTATGTAAATATGTGTTATTAATAATGTGTTGTTATTATTGTAATTACAGTATAACTTGTTCAGAAAATGTTCAAAACTATGTAAATATGTGTTATTAATAATGTGTTATTATTGTAATTACAGTATAACTTGTTCAAAAAATGTTCAAAATTATGTAAATATGTGTTATTAATAATGTGTTATTATTGTAATTAAAGTATAACTTGTTCAAAACATGTTCAAAACTATGTAAGTAAAGAGTTTTTCATTCTATTACACAAAAACTGTATTATTGATTTTATTGTGCTTTATGGTGATTCAGACCCAGTGTCCACATATGTGGACAACATTTTTCTCTAAACATTTTTCTCATGTAAAAAGATGATTCTTAGTTTTTATACTTATTGGGTTCCAATAAGTCCAAATAGCAAAGAGAAATAAAAATTGCATATCAAAACAAGAGCGTGGGTCCTAAGAGGTCTGATTGTGCCTTGTTAATGAGAATGCGATTCAACAGGGCAAGTTCATTCAAAGTTATATGCTGTTCTGTCTGAGTTTAGAAGAGAGAGAGAGGGAGAGAGAGAGATCATGTTATTTAAGTAAACCCTACAGAACACTATGATTTATTTAGGGGGAAAAAAATCGATGAATTATGTATTGGCTATACAGAGCATGTCGTTTATACTAATTGTCAGGAAGCCTTGCATCAAGTCTATGAGGGATGTAGGGGCTGCAGAGCCCACAGATCACAGGGGTACTTTGACTCAAAGCTGCCGGTCCTACAGTCCCATCTATTGACTTGCAAATGAGCAGAAGGAGGATAATTAATGGATTGGGGGGGGGGGGGGGGGTAATGAAAGCAGTAGAAATAATCTAGGACCCCCAAATCCCTTTCACCCACTTCTCCAGTTCTCTTTACTTCCCTGGCTTTTCGTCTTCTCCCCAAAAGTTGGCTTGTGCCATTGTAGCTGATTGAAGTTGAATGCATCAATATGTGAACAAAGTTATCAGAGGTACTGATGAGGGTGTTGATGAAATAAAAATTCATTTGATATGAATATGCTCATCCTCTTCCGTGCGGTTATTTATTCTATATGTATTTTTTTCCCCCAATTTTTCTTCCAGCGAGACATGGAGGCAGATAGAGAAGAGTGCTGAAGATGTGCGACATGGTTGTGATTGAAACGTCTGTACTTCTCTCACAATTTGCAGTCTCCCGTTCTGTTGCTTATCACTTCAAAAATCTTATGACTTTACCTTTTGGTGCAAGTTGGTTTTTATTTCACACCCATAACTGTAAAGTATCACACGAGCCTGTGTAAATCTGCTTCAGCTCATTTTAAAGTATTGTTTAAATATTTCTAAAGACAGCATTTTTTTTAGTGTAAAAGCAGCAATAGTGTAATGTTGATTTTGTCCCAGAAATGTTTAAGTTCTTAACACAAGAAGTTCACACAAGAAGTGCTATGATATTGGGCTACTTTATCAAGAGCTGGGGTGTATAAACTTTTTGTGGGACAGATTTTGTGAGGTGGAAATATCTGGGGACCGGCCATTCAGCCTCACATTCTTTGAACCATTAGCAGTAAATACTAATTTCAATTTCATGAAATTTTTATTGCAAATTTTTTTTTTTTCATCTTCAAGTTTTACCAAATTCACTCTGCCTTTCACAGTTTAAGAACAAATTAAATGAAAGTAAAAAGTAAAAAAGAACCCACACTTTTAGGAAGATTAAGCATGTCTATGTTTTGTTACAAAGTATTCACTATTATTTGCTCAATTTAAACTTCTAAATTCAAAACAGTGGCCAGTGTAATTTCAAAACTGTGGTTTTCACAAAAAAATCAAGTAATTGAGATTTTAGACTTTATTCACCTCAGAAGACTGAACAAATATCTTGTCTGCACAAATGTCATCGCCATCACTGTTTATATTCCTCCGACCGGTAAAGCGAACACGGCCTGTGACGTTATTCACTCTGTCACGGCTGACCTGCAGACTAAACATCCCGGAGCCTTTATCCTCATCACAGGTGACTTCAATCATGCCTCCCTTAAGTCCACTCTCCCTACATTCCATCAGCATGTCCAGTGCAGCACGAGAGACAGCAAAACTTTGAAATTACTGTATGCTATTGTCACCAATGCATACACCTCCACTGCACTCCCTCCACTAGGCAAGTCTGACCATAATCTCGTGCTGCTCTTCCCATCATACACACCTGTGGTTCAGCAGCAATCGGTCACTGTGAGGACTGTTAGGAAATGGTCAGATGGTGCCATGGACTCAAATGAAATCAATCTTTATTTATATAGCGTCTTATACAATCAAAATTGTTTCAAGGCGCTTTCCAGAATCCCAGGGCCTAACTCCAGACAAGCAACAGTGGCAAGGAAAAACTCCCCTTTAACAGGAAGAAACCTTGAGCAGGACCAGGCTCATGTAGGGGGACCCTCCTGCTGATGGCCGGCTGGGTAAAAAGAGAGGAGAGGAGAGGAGAGGAGAGGAGAGGAGAGGAGAGGAGAGGAGAGGAGAAGGAGAGAGGAGAGGAGAGGAAGGAGAGGAGGAGGAGAGAGGAGAGGAGAAGGAGAAGGAGAAGGAGAAGGGAAGAGGAGGGACTGAGAGGAGAGGAGAGGAGAGGAGAGAGAGGAGAGGAGAGGAGAGAGAGAGGAGGAGAGGCACAGAGCACAGAAACACACACAAAAATACCCTATACGACGGGTCAGCGGGGCCGGAGGTCATCATGCAGCTCCGAAAGGCGACGATACCTGTAAATAAACAGAGAGGGGAGGGGGGGGGAAGCAGAAAAACTACACAGGAATCATCAAAACTAGTCTGCTTGATGAGGAGGAGGAAAGGAGAGGAAAGGAGAAGAGAGGAAACCATGACCCAGTGGGGTGACAGAGGCCTGTCAGGTGATCATGTTTCCTGTTGCTGTTATAACAGCATAGCTAGAATGTGACCTAAAGATTAGACGACCCCCTAAGTATGATAATTTTTCTATCTATGATAGTAACTGGAACTACAAAATTCACAACAATAAGCTTTTTCAAAGAGGTAGGTTTTAAGTCTGATCTTAAAAGTAGCAATGGAGTCAGCCTCCCGTACCTGGACAGGGAGCTGGTTCCATAGCAGGGGGGCCTGGTAGCTAAATGCTCGGCCCCCCATTCTACTCCTAGAAACTCTGGGAACCACAAGTAGACCAGCATTCTGAGAGTGGAGTGGTCTATTGGGCTGGTAAAGTATCACTAGCTCCTCCAGGTAGGATGGAGCTAGGCCTCTGAGGACCTTGTAGGTCAGAAGAAGGGTTTTAAAAATTATTCTAAATTTAACGGGCAGCCAATGAAGAGACGCCATTACAGAAGTTATGTGATCTCTTTTGTCAATACCTGTCAGAACTCTGGCTGCAGCAATTTGGATCAACTGGAGGCCTCTTAAAGAGTTGTTTGGACACCCTGATAATAAAGAATTACAATAGTCCAGCCTGGAAGTAACAAAAGCATGAATTAACTTTTCAGCATCAGGCCGTGTCAGTAGCTTCCTGATCTTTGAGATGTTCCTCAGGTGAAAAAAGGCACTTCTAGAGACTAATTTAATGTGTGAGTTGAAGGAGAGATTTTGATCAAAAGTTACTCCTAGATTCCTCACAGAGAGACTAGATGTTAATGAGATACCATCTAGAGTGATCATGTGATCTAATCTATCCCTGAGAGGTTCAGGACCAAACACCATGACCTCAGTTTTTCCTGAGTTAAGGAGGAGGAAATTTGAAGACATCCAGGACTTTATGTCTTTAAGACAGGTCTGGAGCTTCACTAACTTCTCTGTCTCCTCTGGTTTCATGGATAAATAAAGCTGAGTGTCATCAGCATAACAATGAAAATTTATCTCATGTTGCCGAATAATGTTCCCTAAGGGAAGCATGTACAAGGTGAAAAGGATTGGTCCAAGTACAGAACCTTGAGGAACCCTATGGCTAACCCTACTGTATGAAGAGGAAACGCCATGGACATGAGCAAACTGGTATCTATCAGATAAATATGATCTGTCTGCGGGATGCCCTGGAGACCACCAACTGGTCTGCTCTTTGTGAACCACATGGTGAGGACCTGGATGGACTGACAGACTGTGTTTCTGACTACATAAAGTTCTGCACTGAGAACTCCGTCCCCACCAAGAAGGTACGCTGTTACCCAAACAACAACCCATGGGTGACAAGTGACCTGAAGGCCCTTTTGAACAACAAGAAGAGGGCCTTCACTGCTGGGGACCCGGCTGAGCTCAGGAGAGTACAGAAGGAACTGAAACGCAGTCTGAAGGAGAGCAAGGATGCCTCTAGGAAGAAGCTGGAAGAGAGACTGGATAGGAACCAGACCAAGGATGTTTGGAGTGGGATGAGGACGATCACTGGCTTCCAGAAGAAAGGAATACGCTCAGCTGATGGGAACGTGGACCAAGCTAATGAGTTGAACCAGTTTTTCAACAGGTTTGATTCTAGCTCCCCCTCCTCCAGCTGTCCCAATATTCCTCTGGATAACAATGGGTCCCCTTCACACCTCCCAGTGCCCCTAACACCTCTGCCAACTTCTTCCCCCTCCCCCCTGCTGACACCCTACATAGATACCAACATGTCACTCATCCCCCCGACAAGACTATCCTTTACGTCTAGCCAGGTGAGGAGAGAGCTGGAGAGGCTCAACCAGGCTGCCGGACCGGACGGCATCAGCCCACAAGTGCTGAAGAACTGCTCCAGGCAGCTGTGTGGAATACTGCAGCACCTGTTCAACCAGAGCCTTCATCTTCAGAGGATCCCAGTGCTTTGGAAGACATCCTGCCTGGTCCTGGTGCCGAAGAAGACCCATCCTGTGGCACCGAGTGACTACAGGCCAATAGCACTGACCTCCCACATTATGAAGGTCATGGAGCGGCTGGTGCTGTCACACCTCAGACCTCTAGTGAGCCCCTTTCCAGACCCTCTGCAGTTTGCCTATCAGCCCAAGGTGGGGGTTGATGACACAGTGATATACTTGCTACAGAGGGCTTACTCCTCCTTGGACAGACTAAACACCACAGTGCGGGTCATGTTCTTTGACTTCTCTTCTGCCTTCAACACCATCCAGCCAAAACTGCTGAGGGCTAAGTTGGAGAACATGCAGATGGATGCTCCCCTTGTTTCTTGGATCGAGGACTACCTGACAAGTCGACCACAATTTGGGAGACTGCGGAGTTGTGTGTCCGACCCCCTGATGAGGAACACAGGAGCTCCCCAAGGAACTGTGCTCTCCCCCTTTCTGTTCACCACCTACACAGCTGACTTCCAGTACCACTCTGAGACATGTCACCTCCAGAAGTACTCGGATGACACAGTCATAGTCGGATGTGTGGAGAATGGACAAGAGGATGAATACAGGGACCTTGTGGAGAGTTTTGTTAGGTGGAGCAGGGAGAACCTTCTGCGCTCAATGTGACCAAGGCGAAGGAGATGGCGGTGGATTTCAGTAAAAGCAAGTCCCCACCCTCCCCAGTCTTCATTGGTGGGAAAGATGTGGAAATAGTCCAATCTTACAGGTTCCTGGGTGTTCAGGAGTGGAGTGGTCCACAAACACCGATGCTGTTTACAAGAAGGCCATGAGCAGACTCTATTTCCTCAGGAGACTCAGGTCCTTCAGTGTTTGCAGCAGGATGCTCCACATGTTCTATCAGTCTGTCATGGCTAGCACATCTTCTTTGCTGTAGTGTGCGGGGGTGCAGGCATTAAAGCAAAGGATGCCAACAGACTCAACAAACTCATCAAAAAGGCAGGGTCTGTTGTTGGCTGTCAACTTGCAAACTTGGACGAGGTGGTGAGGGACAGGATGGTGTTGAAATTGCGGACAATCATGGAAAATCCCTCTCATCCCCTCCATAACACAATGGACTAACTGAGAAGCAGCTTCAGCAACAGACTCCTGCAGCCTCGCTGCTCTAAGGAATGGTACAAGAAGTCCTTCCTGCCATCGGCCATTAAGCTCTATAATTCACCCAAACCTACTTAACAATAATTGTGTAATGTTTATGTTGTAATTTTATTTCTATTTTATTCTATATTTATGTACATATATATATATATATATATATATATATATATATATATATATATATATATATATATATATATATATATATATATATATATATATATACACTATATATATGCTTATAATATATGCTGTATATATGCTTATAACGTTCTAATCTTATTTGTATTTATTTATTCTGTTTCTATACTTTGTAAATACAAAACCTAGTCTACAGTTATATTAATCCACATTAGGCTGTTACTACAATTCAATTTCCCTACGGGGATAAATAAAGTACATCTTGAATCTTGAATCTTGAATGTCAAGCAGTATGGCAGTATGTCCAAGTATGGCTTAAAAACAGTGGTTTTGATGCGAAAGATGTCATGCAGGTGTGAGTCACATAGTCTCGTTTTCACAGGTCTCTTGTTAATGTTCATAACTGAGAATGTATGTTGTGTTTCTTAACAAATGTTCAAAGCTTTGCCTCCTTCTACGTTGACTTTGTTACAGATAAGGTTTAGTGACCACTTCACTCACCCGTCAGCAGGAATAATCTCAGTGACTGTTGTTATGATTGAATGAAACACAAGGGCGGAACCCAGAATGCAGACAGAAGACGAAATGCTCTTGAAGTGAAAGATTTATTAACAAAATTAGGTGAAAAGTCTATTTACAGAGTGCAGGTGAAACCAAAATGTGCCATGGAAAATCGCGCATGGAACCCAACTTGGAATGGTGCTCTTCAACAGAGGGGAAGTGGAGACCTTGGCGTTAGAGAAGACACAAAGTTAATACAAGTTGAAGAAACACGGACCAAAATCCGGAGTTAACAAATACTCTGTTACCAACAGCAGGGATAAAAATGATCTGACACCGAGTGGCTAGCGTTGACTGCGTAAAAGCATTCCTAATTGGGATGATTAGCCACAGCTGAGACTGCAGCCAGCATTAGCCAGGAAAACAGGTCAATCATGCCCCCTCTATGGAAACAAGGAGAAATTACAAAACAAACAACACACAAAATCCCAACAATACCTCCCCCAACGGGCACCCCCTAGTTTTGGTAAAAGTCCCTCAGTAGTCCATCATTGAGGATGTGCCAATGACAATAACCCTCCCAGTCCACCAAGAACTGGAGATTGTGCCCCCGTCGCCGGATGTTTAGAATCCACTGGACGGTGTAGGCTAGGCCACCATCAATCAACCTGGGTGGAGGAGGGCCTTGGATGGAGGGACCAAGTCCGACTTGGAGACTGGCTTCAAAATCGACACGTGGAAAGTTGGGTGCACCTTGAGGGATGAGGGCAACTTGATGCACACGACAGAAGAGTTCACGACCTTATCCACCTTGAAAGGTTTGACAAACTAAGGGGCCAACTTCTGAGAGTCTACTTTCAGGACAAAAACACCTTCTGACCTGGACGATACGGAGGAGCTGGGACCTTGCATTGATTTGCTTGCCTCTGAAACTGCCGGGATGAGCAAAGGATGGCAGAATTGAACTGCGGCCAAACAGCCCTACAAGGCAGCGGATTTGCCTCCATCGAGGGAACAGCCACTTCATCCTCCTGGACCTCAAACAAGGGTGGTTGGTAACAAAGCTAGGCCATAAATGGAGACATTCCTGTGGTGGCTGATATGAGTGAATTGTGTGAATACTCCACCCAGGGGAGGAATGTGCTCCAGGAGGCAGGATAACGACCAGAGATGGGCCGCAGGGCACTCTCGAGGGATTGGTTGGCCTGCTCTGACTGACCATTTGACTGGGGATGTTACACAGGGGAAAGGCTCACCATGGTCCCCGAGGCACTACAAAAACGCTCTCCAGTCCTGCAAGGTGAGCTGAGGCCTTCAAACCTAGACTATGACCCATGGAGATGGAACACTTGCCTCAGCAGCAGGTCACCGGTCTAAGTTACAGAAGGGAGCTTAGGTAGGAGAAGTGGTCCACCAAGGTGAGAATGGTGGTGGACTCTTGCTGCACCTGATTTCTCATGGCCCTTCAAAATGGAAATGGATGCCAGTGCATCAGGTGGAGGTACAGTCCTGCTGCAGGAGGATCATCAGAACATTAAGCATCTGCTACTTTTCCAAGAAGTTTAAGAAACATCAAATAAATATCAAATAAATTACAGTACTGCTGAAAAAGAGGCTCTCGATCTTTTGCTTGCATTACAACATTTTGAAGTATATATCATTTCCAGAGCACTTATTTTGGGTGTGTCTTGGTGTGATTCTCTGTCTCGCTTTGAGTTCGGAACCTAAGCATGTGAGGAAGAGGTGTTCAGTTTGGCCCTGTTCTCAGTAGTGCGGCTTCTCCCTGCATGAAAAAGATCTCCACGAGGCTTGCCCCGTCTGCCTGGGAATTGTCCATGGCAGGAGGGTGTTGACAGAGCCGATTACATGTGCTCATTGTCGCCCGCTCCATGGTCCAACCCTTGAGAGACGAGTTAAATTCATGGAGAAAGTGCTTGTTAAAGCAACGATGTCTCAGTCAGATCCATTTTTTTACTTTGTCGAAGAATTTAGCTTCGTCTGTGTCCGACGGCAAGGAGTCTCCGGTTGGAGAACTCACCGGAGAAAGCTGGGCAGATCACATGGAGTTTGCTGATGGGTTAGCTCAATGGGAGCCAGGCATCTGGAACAACTAATTCTGTAGTTCCAGTTACTATCATAGACAGGCAAATTATCATACTTAGGGGGTCGTCTAATCATTAGATTAACATCTTAGTTATGTTGCTATAGGCCGAGGCTGCCGGGGTCCAGAAACATGATCACCTGATAGGCCTCTGTCACCACAATGGGTCATGGTCTCCTCTCCTCTCCTCTCGTCTCGTCTCCTCTCCTCTCCTCTCCTCTCCTCTCCTCTCCTCCTCATCAAGTAGACTAGTTATGCTGATTCTTGTGTAGTTTTTCTGCTCCCCCCCCCCTTCTGTATTCATTTACAGGTATCACCGCCTTCGGAGCTGCATGATGACCTCCGGCCCCGCTGACCCACTCGGCCGGCGGCTTGCACAAATAGTGTATTTTTGTATGTGTTTCTGTGCTCTGTGCCCGCCCTCTCCTCTCCTCTCCTCTCCTCTCCTCTCCATTCTATCCTCTACCTGTCCTCCCCCCTCACCTCTCTCTCTACCCAGCCGGCCATCAGCAGCAGGGTCCCCCTACATGAGCCTAGTCCTGATCAAGGTTTCTTCCTGTTAAAGGGGAGTTTTTCCTTGCCACTGTTGGTTGTCTGGGGTTAGGCCCTAGGATTCTGTAAAGTGCCTTGAAACAATTTTGATTGTAAAAGACGCTATATAAATAAAGATTGATTTGATTTGATTTGATAGCCAGCCTCAACAGGGGCTGGACATCTGTAATGAAGACGATTACTGGACAGCAGCACAGGCCATCCAAGCCAATGCATCCTTACTCTCAGTGTGCCGTCGTGAAGCTAAAAAGCTATCAGTTGAGTGGCCATCATCTCCGCCGGCTCACAATCCATCCTAATTCACACGATTTTCCCTCTACACTGAACCGATGACTGTTAAGAATAACATGCCTATGTTCCCGGGCTTTGTTGGTGCCCTGTTATGGACAGTGTTTGGAATTGGATGGAGCACAGGTATGGTTAATATTCCACTCATAGAGGTGTCCTTGGCCTTGTACTTGGTCCCATTCCATAATCACGGTACCAGTAGCTCTGCTGCACTCCCATCATAGCATTGCAGGTTCTCCACCTCAAAGCTGAGTTACTGGTCACAATCAAGCAAAGCTTGTGGTTTGAGCTCCATCAACATACTTCAGATATTCCAAGCTATGTCTCTAGCAGAACTTGGGGAGAATATGCCTTCAGAAAGTACCTCTGCCTAACAAGGTTAGGGTCGCTACTGATCACATCCTTCATGTGTCCCCCTGTGCTGTGCTCTTCCTGGCAAGAGGGATGCCTTTCATAGTTGTGGCACAGAGTCACCTGTACTAATCCTGTCTGAAGTTTAGGAGAGAGACCAGAGTATCTATCTGGATGAAACTGTATCGGCTGGTGGCTTGTTTGGTCAGTCACTCGATGCCATCCAGGCAAAGTTTGACCTGAGGAAGAAGCACACTGAAGCTCTCAACATAATTCCCAGGTGTCATGTCAAACCTAAAGACCCACGCCACTTGGCTTGAAATGAGGGCTCGCACAATCTCACACAATGCCTTATGTTCACTGTGTGAATGTTCCAAATGTGCAATTATGTTCAATTATTTCCCCCCAAAATATGAATCATGAACATCAGGGTGGACTGATGTTGCTGCTTCCCGCCGCCATGCCAGGGAGCAACATTCCCTCACCCACAGTACTGCAGATCAGTCAGCTGACCGTTCATCTCCATTGGTGGCACGCAGGCCCAGTCTTACCTTCGGTAGAGAGGACCATTGGCACAGGCTACCAGTTACAGTTCAAGGTTCGGCCCCCTTGTTTCCACAGAATTGTATATACAGTTTTGCGGAATGAGGTGGCAGCAGAATTGAAAAAAACAACAACAATTTGTTGAAAAAAGAGCGATACGACTGTTCCCGCTTCAGAAGTGAACAAAAGCCGTTGTTCCAAAAAAAATGGGAGAACTCATTTTCTTCCTTTTAATCCTATTCTCGATAATTGAGTGTTAAACAGATTCCTCCGAACTTACATATTCAAGATATTGACACCCAGACAGCTACTGAGTGGTATAAGTCCAGGAGATTGGTCCAACAATGATTGATCTCACAGATGCTTACTTTCATTTATCGATAGATCAAGATGATATGCAGTTTCTGAGGCAGGGCCTCTGAAGGCACAGCTTTCGGATACTTGGTATCTGCTGATCGGTCTTTTGCTCCTTGCATCTTCACCAAAGCATTGGCTTCGGCAAAAAGGTATTTGCATACCAGCCTATCTTGACGATTGGGCTCTAGATTAACCTAACCACTAATGCATATCTGGGCACTGGGACTTTCAGCAAATCTACAAAAAAGTACTATAATCCCCAGACGACAGTTTTCCTTTTTTGGGTTGTAAATATGTTCCATCTAAGGTTGGGCACATCTGTCAGTGCCCAGAGTGGTGGTGTTTCATTTGTTAGTAACTGGTTTGCCCCATAATGTGATAGCAATGATTTAAATTGCTAGGGCATCATCTAGTAGAGGTCTCTATGGCCACAAATGATGGGCATTTGAGCAGGACTGAAATATTCTCCAATTTCAGTCTTCAATTATGGATATGTTAACATTCCTACAGGAGCTTCTGGATAGGGGTCTTTCCTTTTCAACAATTAGGGTTTATTTGGCAGCCATTTCCACCTGTCATGTTGGACTTAATGGAGTGATGCCAAGTGCTCACCCTCTCACCATGCGATTCTTAAAGGGAGTCGACAGGCTAAGTCCTGTAATTAAGCCCAGCCTTCCCTCAAGGGATTTGGCTTTGATGCTAGCAGCTCCTTGCTGATTCCCTATTCGAGCCTATTGAGTCTGTCGACATGAGGTGTCTTTCATTTAAGACTGCACTACTCACGCCGGGTGGGTTTAAGGTTATATTGCATCCTAATTCAATATTCAAAGTGTTTATTGTCATATGTACAGAAGAAACAAGTTCCTTGTACAGCAAAATTCTGACATTGCTGCCCACGGGAAATGCCAGAAAAACATTTAAAAAAGTAGTAAAAAAATAGTACAAAAAAAGTGCAAAAAAAAATAGTACAGAAGTACTTTGGTTGCAGCATTTGAAATGCCACTTAGCTACCTAAAATTTTTTGCTGCTTTGTTTCTGAGGAGCGGAGGAGGTTGCACTCCTTATGCCCTGTGTGTACATTACGCATGTACTGTATATAGACCGCACCCAAGGTGTGTGTTTGTAGCCCAGGCTTCATAAGCTGTATATAAAAAAAAAACAAGATAAATAAATACTTTCAAATTTTAAGTCGTGTTTACAATATGTATGATTCCGCGTTGATGTTCGGTGATCACAGGGGCTGTTTCCGAAACCATATACTCGTTCCCAATTCACTACTCACTACATGTGGGACATGGATTGAGTGAACTACGTAGCGAACTCAATTTAAAGTTAGTATTCGGGCAACGGCATCATTTATGGCGCATGTAAAGTGACGTCATGGTGTCGCATAATAATTACAAACCGGTCGCCGGGAAAAATGGCCAGGTATTTCCAAAAATTTCATATATCAAACTGCACAGTAGAAATTACGTTAAGAAATGTATCCCTTAAAGGTATACCATAAAGGGATACATTTTCCGAGTTAGGGTGCTCGCTTGTACACTACTTTTTGCAGTGCATTTTGGGATACATTGAGTGCACTACATAGGGTACAGCGATGCTCACTAACAATTCGGACACTATTTCAAAATAGCGTCCACACTATTGAGTGCACTATGTAGGGTATAGGGCAGGCATGGGCAAACTACGGCCCGGGGGCCACAGGCGGCCCATTAAACGTTTTAATCCGGCCCGCCAAACTTGAAAAATTTAATGAATAAACCTTGTTAATGTTATATTTTCACTGCAATTCTGGTGTTTTCCCACTTGAAAAAAGACAGTCAGGAGGAGAGTGATGGTGATATCCTGAAGGATAACAGAACTTTCAGTGCTTTAAAATAGAAATGGTTATTCTTTTTTTTTAAAAAGGCACATTTTATTCATTTGATTTTAAGTGTTTTAAGACTCATTCCAAAGTCAGATATTTTCTTGTAATGCTTCTCTTCATTTTCATTTGAAATTAAAGCACATGTTTTCTCCATATCCCAAGATGTGTATTTTTTCTCCAATGAGGTGAGGTTACCAAAGCACTCCATCCATCTGCTCCTGGTCCGGCCCCTTTGTCAAATGTTAGAACCCATTGTGGCCCACGCATCAAAATGTTTGCCCACCCCTGGTATAGGGGGTGGTTTCGGAAACAGCCTGTGTGTTGGTCGTGCCATGTGCGTGCGTGGGCATGCCCTTCGCGTATCATGTGCGCATCATGTGCATGCATGCGTGTGTGTGGAAAAAAAACAGAATCTTACATTATTTCATTTTACAGTCAAGATAATTGACAACAGTTTTTAAGTTATTTTTGAGAGATTTGTATTGCAGTAGATTCATATAGGCTGTAATTGTGTCATTGGTTGTTGTTTAACAAAGGATTTATGGCCTGTGTTAATTTGATTTTCTGGAACCAATTGAATGTGGTTCCATAGGTCAGGTTTTTTTTCTTTTGGATGGATTTGATTCGTGCCATATGATGCCAAGAGACGCATCGGTGCACCAACTTTTGTCCTGGGAGAGTGATGACTGGCAGCGTGTAGCCACCAGGCGGCCATCGGACAACTGCTAGAGAAGGGATCCAGAGATAAGGACGGCGAGAAAGAGCAGCTGTGGTAGGACCGGAGCAACAAGGAAATTAAAGGACCCCAACAAAATCAAACTGAGCTCAGTATAAAGGGAAACACATACTATATTATTTTTTTTCTGCGCGCATTTTATTATTTTTCTAGTTGAATTGTTGAATTTCTTGTTATAATTGCATTGTCATTGTTTTGTTTGACTGCCAATACAGCTTTAAAACTCAGTTGGTGTGGATTATTGTGATATTGATAATGCCTCCTGGGCTCCATGAGCGAATTCTTGAAATTCTGGTACTGGTCCGAATTGTAGATAGAAGCTGATCTTCACAATTACCATCTGTAGTCTCTTTACGTCAAGGGGGGGGAGGGGGTTACACGTTTATCAATCAATCAATACATTTTTATTTATATAGCGTCTTTTACAATCAAAATTGTTTCTAGGTGCTTTTTACAGAATCCCAGGGCCTGACCCCAAAGGCGCCCCACAGTGGCAAGGAAAAACTCCCCTTTAACAGGAAGAAACATTGAGCAGGACCAGGCTCATGTAGGGGGACCCTCCTGCTGATGGCCGACTGGATAGAGAGAGAGGAGAAGGGGGGAGGACAGGTAGAGGATAGAAAAGGTAGGAGAGGAGAGGTGAGGTAGAGGAGAGAATAGGCATAGATCATAGAGAATACATACAGAAATACATTTTATTAAGTAAATTATGCTGCCGGTAGAGTCAGGTTGAGTGGGTCAGCGGGGTCGGAGGTCAGTATGCAGCTCTGAAGGCAGTGATACATGTAGATGAATACAGAAGGGAGGTGGGGGCAGAAAAACTACACAAGAAATAGCATCACTAGTCTACTTGATGAGGAGGAGAGGAGAGGATACCATTTCCCAGTGGGGTGACAGAGGCCTGTCAGGTGATCATGTTTCTGGACCCCAGCAGCCTTGGCCTATAGCAGCGTAACTAAGATGTTTATGTGACCAGTTGATTGTTTGTTATGCTAATCCAGCTAAGGGCAAAGCACTGCCTAAACAGAGGCTTTCCCCTTGGATTGTGCAGGCTATTTCCTTGGCATATTTGTCCCCTAGTGTGACAGCTCATTCAACCAGAGGCCTAGCAACCTCATGGGCTTTGTTTAAAAGAGTATTTTTGAGTGATCACCGCACTCTTTTGTACTGTTTTATCATTTGGACGGGACAACCCCTTTGCTGGCTCACTCTATAAAATAATGACCTTGGCAGGTGGACATCACATACTTCACCACAGGTCACTTACCTTAAAAGGTCGTGAATAGAGGTGTGCAGGCCACACAATGGTTTCAAATACCATACAAAATGTGTTGTACTTTGTTCCTATTCTTCCACGAACAGAAGTTATAGCCATAAAATTTCATTTTCATATTGCTTTATGCAAATAGGTTTGCACTCTGCCCAACACATGATTGGTTATTGGCAATTTGGTTTCCTGCCAATTGGGGATCGTCCAGGAGGGACCCAAAGATGACTGTTGTCTGAGAGCTCCTCACCTTCCTCAATTTCAATGGGTCATAGATGTGTTTTGTGAAACTGTGATGTATAGATTGGAAATAGTAGGTGTGAACTGCCATTTCTGTTGCATCCCTTTTCCCCTGTTTTTTGAAGTTAGGTTAGCTCTGAAGAAATTTGTGTTTACGAACCATTCATATTTTGATTTTTGACAATAATCCTTCGATAATCTTTGTTGTTGTTGGCCACTTGTAGCTGGGATGATTTAAATTTCATTTATCAGTCAACTAAGCCACTTAAAATGAAAAGCATTCCTGGTTGTATATTTTAATTTTCAAATTTGACACTTCAAATTGAATTTCGATAACAATTTTTTTGTTTTCGTTTTAATTAAGTCACAGAATGAACTGTGTGAAGAAAAAAAATGAAAATGCAGATTGGAGACTGGCAGATATGTTAGTCATTGGGTAATTTAGTGGGACAATGTGGGGCGTTTTAATGTTACAGACAATGCAAGACACCACACCCAGTTCCAGTGCCAAAAAGACCCATGTCACCCTGGGACAACGCAGCAGTGTGTGGGGTTTAAGATATGGCTGCGGTGCTACCCAGACATGTGCAATGGTAAAAAAGAAAAAGTGGTTGCAGAAGTGAAGAAAAAAAGATAAATAAACATCAGACATATTTAATACAAAGCTAATTATACGTCTCCCAATGAAATGTCCCCATTAGTCAGGAATTTGTTTGTATAAGGGCCTGGGTCAGGAAATAAACAGAGAGGAATGTGCAGCTTCAGAGAGGTCTTTCAGTTTCTTTTCCACCAGGCAGTGGCACACACAGACAGGGGGGCAGATGCTCAATGAATGATAATGACATGTTGTGTGCCTGTCTAATTGTAGCAGCGTGAAATTAAAAACAAACAAACAACAAAACATTCCGGGCACATGTTGACTGTAAATTAAAATTTGTCAATATGTCATTAAAATAACTTTGATTGACTCTTCAGTGTGACTATAGCACTGATCAGTCAATCAGTTTTTCTCTGGAATATACAATTGATGCCTGCTATAGCTCTTTTTCTTATTTTCTTCTTTCTAGGCATAAATCTAAAATAAGCAAAGAAAAGAAAACCAAAAGTATGAATAACACTATGCTTACATTGTCACTGCAAATCAATTACAATAAATGTTAATTTTGTAGTCTAATGTAAACCTACACAATTCAAAATATTCAACTAACGTATGCTAATATAGCTTCCCATGTTCAGTAACAAATTTTACTGATATTGATTGTCCAGTGCTTATTACGATATATCTAACATTGATTTTGGCTAGGAGGTAGCTTCTTATTTAGGTCGACAGTTGGCTCAGCTGTTAAGCCATTATGAGAATACGTCATGCCACAAATGAATAAATACAAGTTATAGCTTGGCAACTAAGGCTAATGGGGTGAATAATATACTTGAGTGATTTGTGTTACTTGGCTGGGGGGGCAGGAGTGCTGCAGCCTCATTTGTTTCTGCTTTGCATGTTCACTTTGACATTCGGAAAACAACTGGTGTGTGTGGGGCGATGATCATGTCCACATGGTCGATGATCATGTCAGCATGGGCCATATACAATGCAATTTTTAAAAAGGAAAAAACGAAAACAAAATATGAAAAAAAACCCTCCCTGGGCTACCACCTTATCGTGGTGGAGGGGTTTGCGTGTCCCAATGATCGCAGGAGTTCCGTTGTCTGGGGCTATATGCCCCTGGTAGGGCCACCCATGGCAAACAGGTCCTAGGTGAGGGATCAGACGAAGCGTAGCCCAGACCTCCTAATGATGAAGAACAGCTTTGGTCCTACCTTTCCCTTGCCCCGGATGCGGGTCACCGGGGCCCCCTCCTGGAGCCAGGCCTAGGGGTGGGGCACGTTGGCGAGCGCCTGGTGGCCGGACCTCTGCCCATGGAGTCCGGCCGGGCACAGCCCAAAGAGGCAACATGGGACCCCCTTCCCGTGGGCTCACCACCTGCAGGAGGGGCCAAGGGAGTCGGATGCATTGTGTTTTGGGTAGCAGCCGGAGGCAGGGACCTTGGCGGTCTGATCCCCGGCTGCATAAACTGGCTCGAGGGACATGGAATGTCACCTCTCTGGTGGGAAAGGAGCCTGAGTTGGTGCGCAAGGTTGAGAAGTTCCGACTAGATATAGTTGGCCTCACCTTGACGCACAGCAAGGGCTCTGGAACCAGTCTTCTCGAGAGGGGTTGGACTCTCTACCACTCTGGAGTTGCCAATGGTGAGAGGCGACGGGCAGGGGTGGCAATTCTCGTTGCTCCCCAGCTCAGTGCCTGTATATTGGCGTTTACCCCGGTAGATGAGAGGGTAGCCTCCCTTCGCCTTCGGGTGGGGAGACAGATCCTGACTGTTGTTTGTGCCTATGGTCCAAACAGCAGTTCAGTGTATCCACCCTTTTTGGAGTCCTTAGAGGGAGTGCTGGAGAGTGCTCCTTCTGGGGGCTCCCTCGTCCTCCTGGGTGACTTGAATGCTCACGTTGGCAATGACAGTGTGACCTGGAGAGGTGTGATTGGGAAGAACGGCCCCCCTGATGTGAACCTGAGTGGTGTTTTGTTACTGGACTTCTGTGCTCGTCTCAGATTGTCCATAACGAACACCTTGTTCAGACATAAAGGCGTCCACATGTGCAATTGGCACCAGGACGCCTTAGGCCACAGATCGATGATCGACTTTGTGGTTGTGTCATCGGATTTGTGGCCGCATGTTCTGGACACTCAGGTGAAGAGAGGGGCGGAGCTGTCAACTGATCACCACCTGGTGGTGAGTTGGCTCCGATGGTGGGGAAGGATGCCAGACAGACCTGGCAGGCTCAAACGTGTTGTGAGGGTCTGCTGGGAACGCCTGGCAGAGTCCCCTGTCAGAAGGAGCTTCAACTCGCGCCTCCGGGAGAGCTTTGACCATGTCCCGGGGGAGGCGGGGGACATTGAGTCCGAGTGGACCATGTTCCGTGCCTCCATTGTTGAGGCGGCTGACCGGTGCTGTGGCCGCAAGGTGGTTGGTGCTTGTCGTGGCGGCAATGCCCGAACCCGCTGGTGGACACCAGCGGTGAGGGATGCCGTCAAGCTGAAGAAGGAGTCGTATCGGGCCTTACTGGCCTGTGGGACTCATGAGGCAGCAGATGGGTACCGGCGTGCCAAGCGGAGTGCAGCTACGGCTGTTGCCGAGGCAAAGACCCGGGCATGGGAAGAGTTCGGTGAGGTCATAGAGAACGACTTTCGGACGACCTCGAAAAGGTTCTGGACCACCATCTGGCGTCTGAGGAAGGGGAAGCAGTGCACTGTCAACACTGTGTATAGAGGTGATGGTGTGCTGCTGACCTCAACTCGGGATGTTGTGGATCGGTGGAAGGAATACTTCGAGGACCTCCTCAATCCCACCAACACACCTTCCAGTGAGGAAGTAGGGCCTGGGGACCTGGAGATAGGCTCTTATATCTCCGGGGCTGAAGTTGCCGAGGTAGTCAAAAAACTCCTCGGTGGCAAGGCCCCAGGGGTGGATGAGATCCGCCCAGAGTTCCTTAAGGCTCTGGATGTTGTAGGGCTGTCGTGGTTGACTCGACTCTGCAACATCGCGTGGACATTGGGGGCAGTGCCGCTGGATTGGCAGACCGGGGTGGTAGTGCCTCTTTTTAAGAAGGAGGACCGGAGGGTGTGTTCCAACTACAGGGGGATCACACTCCTCAGCCTCCCTGGTAAGGTCTATTCAGGGGTACTGGAGAGGAGGTTCTGCCGGATAGTCGAACCTCGGATTCAGGAGGAGCAATGTGGTTTTCGTCCTGGGCGTGGAACAGTGGACCAGATCTACACCCTCAGCAGGGTCTTCGAGGGTGCATGGGAGTTTGCCCAACCAGTCCACATGGGTTTTGTGGACTTGGAGAAGGCATTCGACCGTGTCCCTCGGGGGGTCCTGTGGGGGGTTCTCCGAGAGTATGGGGTGTCGGGCCCGCTGATACGGGCTGTCCGCTCCCTGTACGATCGGTGCCAGAGTTTGGTCCGAATTGCTGGCAGTAAGTCGAACTTGTTTCCGGTGAGGGTTGGTCTCCGCCAGGGCTGCCCTTTGTCACCGATTCTGTTCATAATTTTTATGGACAGAATTTCTAGGTGCTGTCATGGTGTTGAGGGGATCCGGTTTGGTGACCTCAGGATCGGGTCTCTGCTTTTTGCGGATGATGTGGTCCTGTTGGCGTCATCAGCCCGTGACCTCCAACTAACACTGGATCGGTTCGCCGCCGCATGTGAAGCGGCTGGGATGAAAATCAGCACCTCCAAATCCGAGGCCATGGTTCTCAACCGGAAAAAGGTGGAGTGCCTTCTCCGGGTCAAGGAGGAGATCCTGCCCCAAGTGGAGGAGTTCAAGTACCTCGGGGTCTTGTTCACGAGTGAGGGAAGAATGGAGCGGGAGATCGACAGGCGGATCGGTGCGGTGTCCGCAGTAATGCGGACTCTGCACTGGTCCGTAGTGGTGAAGAGAGAGCTGAGCCGAAAGGCGAAGCTCTCGATTTACCGGTCGATCTTCGTTCCTACCCTCACCTATGGTCATGAGCTTTGGGTAATGACCGAAAGAGCAAGATCACGGGTACAAGCGGCTGAAATGAGCTTAATAATCATTAATAATCATATTAATAATAATGTTTATTTTGTTAATCTCAACTGTGGTTGGGAGATAGCCTTGCAGTGACATAGAAATATTTTTGCTTCCAAATCATAAACGTATGTTTCTATTTAAGTTCTTTATATATTAAGGTTTACTCTAACAGCAATGTAGGAAAAAAACAAATTTAAAAAACCCTTTTTAGAGCCACAGTAAAAAAATAATTATTCATTGATTTTTTTTTTTTTAAAAGATAAATATTTATACCTTTACTGTTGGAGATTTCTGTTGAGCATCTGTGATTCGGCATCAACTTTCTTGACAAAACATGTCTGTGATTGAATTCAGTCTGCAGACTTCAGCTTATGAGTGGAGAAACTCAGCTTTAGTTGAAGCAAACCTGCCAGTGAGCAAATCAGTTTCACAGAGTATGTAGCCCAAGTAATTAACCCAGTTACACTGAACTGGCTTTCTCACACTGAAAACCAGTTTCTCTCATCTCATGGTTGACTAACTCAGGATTTTCAGTAAACCTGCTTTCTGAAATGAGCCCTCCTGTATAATCACAGTGCATCGATATCATTGATACTGTATATTGTACAGTGAGGCAGCCATATCGGGACCATAGAGTAATTTTATATGAAGCTTAAGGCCATAAATGGAGACTTCATTAGGAAGTTACATTTAATTCAACAGTTTTCTCCTTTTCTCTCTGTGAAAGGGGTGAGGAGAGCATTTCATCCTTCAGATGCTACTGTGGTTCAGGTGATACTTGTGATTGCCAAATCCAACATTTAATACCCATAGCAGGTAGACACACAATGGTGCCTACTGTACAGGTACAGAAGGCAATAAAGCAAGTCAAGGTGAAGGAAATACAAAAGTGCAACACTAGTCCAGATGTACAGCTCAGCCTGAAAGCTGGAAATAATAGATGGGAATAGAAAACAGATTTAACATGTTCAGTGTTTCTACATCTACGGAGCAGCAACATCTATCACAAATTAACCTGCTGCCCTCAGATGGCTTGCAGATTTAGGAGCCATCAATGGTATTGGGATTATTAATCCCAGAGAAAGAAATTACTGTTTTGCACTCAGCACCTCTCCTGCTACCAGCCCACTTTCCAATTTCTTGCTTTGCAACAGGGACTTGAACCCATTCCCAGCCCATCTCGACAGAGCTGCTGCCACCAAGGAGTTTAGTCAGATACAGCAATGATACAGAAATACAAGACCATTGAAAATCTTTAACACAAATATCGACATTTTAAACTCCACCCAGATTTAGAGTGGAAGCCAATTTAGAGATACTGAAGGTTGGCTTGTTCAGACTGTTTTTGTGGCTGTCATGAGGTGAAAAGTAGCATTGTGCACCAGCTGCATACGATGCAGTGACAACAGGTCCAGACACAGTCAGTCACAATCATCCAGCCATCATGTAATGAAAACATAAATTGCCCCAGGTCCTTAGTGCGGATACAGTACGAGGAACACTTTAATGCAAATATGTTTGGATGCATATATATTTGGAAGAACCTCTCTTTTTCATCATTTGATTTTAGGTGGATAAGGTCCATCCAGGTTATTGCATCACTGCAGACTAACAGTGGTTGGAAAGAATCCTCACAATTGACTTTCAATAGAAAATACATATGTACATCATGCGAAAAGGAATAAAAGAATAGTTTTCTGACAATGGAACCCAAAAACAAACATGCACAAAATATAAAGCTAAGATCCTAGATTGGAACACTGAGGGACACAGTACTCCATTGAATAAAGCCCCAGTCATATTAACACATCAATGTTATATAGACCATTGAAAATGGAATGAAAATAAAAAAAATTGTCTTTAGTATTCCAAAACTGAGTTGACTTAAAATGAAAAATACACCCAGAAACACAAACCTGTTCTGTCTTTAACACATTACAATAAGTTAATACTCCTGCAGAAGAGCAGCTTGCATGATTAGATAAAGAGACAAGCAATAAAAGCAGCCAAACATCTTGAGAAGGCATGTTGATCATGCGGCTGCTTTTTATCTTCTCTGTCTGGTATACAGTATAGAGAGGTAATTTTTTACTGAGCAGAGAAGGCCTGATTAAATAACATCTGCCTGCACAGGTTTGCAATTTTGAACTATCTGCAGACAACCAATCTAATGTCCACTTTAAGCCCTGAAATGATCAAAATATTGGGTTTGCAGAGACCCGTCTTCGGGCCTTTCCTTCTCTCTACACCCACCAATCACTTTTTAACCACAGTTTCCAGACACCATCTTGCTCTTTGGGGAGCAAAGGATGAGATGGATGATGAGGAAGAGCACAGACCCTCAGATGGGCTGATTTATGGCTTCTCCTTTCCATCTAGGTAGAGCAGAGGCCCCAGGGGGCCCGCTCTCATATCTGATGGCCCAGAGTTCCCAGTCCACCATGATGCCAAATACCAAATGGCCATTCCAGAATGGCCACCATTAGTCATTTGGGTGGCTGGGGATCTGCCTTAAAGAGCAGAAACGCAGAGCATGAACAATGAAACTTCTCTCTTTCCCCATTCCAAAGACATTGATCTCTACCGCAACAATTTATTACAACACCTCTGCTCTGGCTATTTTCAGGGTGGTAGTCAAAGATGTGTTTGATGAATGGTGGGTGAAACATCTATAAATACAGTGAAACTGGAGGCAAAAGACAGCATTTGTTTTATTTTGAGCACCGAGACAGTAGGATCTTTTACAGTTTGGCAAGAACTATTTCAATAGTGACAGTAGACTTAAAGTTTTGATTTTGCCTCGTTACTCCAACATAATGGGTTTAATGTAAAACCAGTTATGTTATAGTTACCTGCATTCCCGGGTAATAAACTTGCTTAAACCTTTTAAAATCTAAAAAGTTGTAAGCTTCTGTCTTTTTCAACCATGTGACTGGTTGTTTTTCAGTCATGGATTACAGTGGTCGTATAGGCTCATACTGTAACATCCCCATGTTTTATACCTGATGTTTGTTTTAATTATCAGCTGCTTGGCTACTGTATAACTTCTCTTCCCATCCCTGAAACAACTTTATAGGATTTCAGATCATGTGAGGCTTTTTCTCTGAAGTTTACAGTGACCTTCTTGACCTTGTATCTTATGGGCATTTCGCAACTTTTTGTACCCTCTCTAAATGATGTTTGTCTCAATTAAAGGATTTTTCATTGACACCACAAAAAAAAGTTGGTTAGGTGGAGGTTGAAAAAGAAAATGGGTATATATATTTCTGGAATCTAAAAGTTTAAAGAGAAAATTAAGATGTGACTAAAGATTCTGTTTTGAGTTAAAACTGAGAATCTTTAGTCACATCCTAATTGCTCTATTCTATGCGTGTGTATGTATTGTCACCTTGTTTATAATAAAGACTGATTTCATTTTCAGTAAGAATTGCTGGAGGAATTTTCCCCCAAATGTCCTTTTAAAAGAGTCCTTTTTATATCATCAAAATTTATCAACACAGTATATTTAAAGCTTGATTAGTGGAATAATTCACATCTTATATTATTACAGGTTGTAAATGTGAAATTCTAACTTTGTTGTCAGACTGGTAGTTTAATACTTGCACACTAACATCAGAATTATGATGAAAGCTAATCTCACTGTGACATAATCATAATCATTATCAACAGTACCGGACCAGTACAGTAATTTTGACTGCACCCTCATCACCCAAGTTAAAGGAGCTGAGGAGATGAAGCATGACAGCTGGAACTGGAGTCGCCCGTGAGGACCATGTGAGTCGCCCGCAGGCTTGTTCTAAAATTGGCTCAAATAGCGCACTTAACAGTGAGATTTATCTATTTATTATATTTTATTCTTGTTTAAAATCACACTTCCATGTGAACTGGAAATTACAATATATATTATATATATATTTTAAAAAGAATTAATATAAATGATATTGTTCAAGGGTCGGTGTGATGGACATATCCAAAACTTAGCGTTTGTGGAGCGGCAAAAACAAAATGATTGACCCCAAAAAAAAGAAGAAAAAAGAAGAAAACCTATCATTTTGACAATGAATTGGAGGTAGAGTTTTTTGTTTTTAAAAATTTGAAAGGAGCATGCGTGTGTCTCATTTGCTGGGCGACTAGCGCCGTCAAAGCGACACAATGTGGAGAGACATTTCACAACTTGCCACACAATCTACCATGCTAACTACCCACCGGGCAGCACATTACAAGCAGAAAAAGCTAGCAATTTAAAGGCAGCTTTTTTTTTCATGAGCCTGGTGAAAAGTTCCCAAAAAGCAACCGAAACCTCATTAAGAAATAGACAATTCTCAATTAAGAAATAGAAGGCCTTTTCAGATGGGGCGGTTGTCAAAGAAGCAATGACAATACCGTACTTGCTAAAACCGTACTTGAAGATGAGAACCAATGTAATCTCCACTCTCTGATGTTCAACTGGGCGCATCTACAATGGTAACAGTATCGGTGATGTCCGCGAACTTGGCTGACTGTTGGACTGTGATCTGGCGAGGTGCAGGTGGTTCATTATCCAGTGTGATGAGTCGGTGGACAGCAGCAGTACAGTGCAGCCGATGGTCTTTATCAGGCTTGTACAGGCTTTTTCTTGTACAGGGTTTTTGTTTAAAATGTTAAAAATGCTGCGGAGGTACATTGTGATTTTCTTTGAAAATTGTGATTTTCTTGTGATAATTTGAAAATGTTCAATTTGCACTTGAAAATATAGAAATAACATTTTCCATATTGATATTAATCTATTTTCTATCTTGTTATCATTTTTATTTATTGTGAGAAATCATTAACATGATCAGTGTCTTCACACAGCTAAATAGTATTAATTATGAATGATAACATATCATTGAAGCTAAATTGAGCAAAGTAGCTATTTTAGAAGTGTGTATCAAACCGATAGCTCTTTGCCTTAATCAGTACCCAGGAAGTAGCCCTCGGTTTCAAAAAGGTTGGTGACCCCTGGAGGCACATTTAGATTATCTTGAGATAAGATTCTATTATGAATTTAAAGCTAACTGACCTGTTCAATATGCATTATGAAAAATCAGCAAAGTTCACCAAAAACAACAAAAGAGATCACTGTCAGATGGTTCTCCATGGAGCACTCAGACAATCTTTCATGTACAGAGTGGAGATCTGTTTATGTTTAGGAGCTGTTTGAGGGTTTAATCAACAACTGTTATGTCTCTCTGAAGCCCAGTGGGCTATGAGTGAGCAGTGACAGTCAGGGAAAAACCATAACGGGAAAAATCAGCAATAGAGTTCTCCGTGTTGATGGTGTTTTTTTTCGTTTTTGAAATTATTTCAATTAAAAAGTTGATAGACTGCTGATAAATTCATCACACTTTTCTATTACAGATCAAGTGGACCCCTGGGGAACAGCTGAACCCCAACATGGCAGCTGTTGTGCACATATTAAGGCATATTTCATATGGCTGTGAAATATGAAGCTGTTGTACGACATAACACTCACTGTGTTGTTAGGGCTGCATGGAAATGTTGCCACAGGATCAATATCTGGGACATGTTTGGGGGATACTACAGGCAGAATGATGCAAGAGCAACTTAATTCTGTTCACCGCACAGATTCATGTGGAGGACAGATGTGTGTTGGTGGCTAAAGGAAAAGAGCAAAAATATGTCTGATTTCCTTCAATGGATTTGTACAAGAAAATATCACAATTAAAAACATTGACTAACAGGACATTGCATAACAGATAATAAGGTCTGCTCTAGGACCACAAAGACATATGGAACAAAGACATAGGAAAAAATGGAGCAAAGACCTCAACTAATCAGGTCATTCCCCCACATGTTGTGAATCACACTCATTGTGTATGTATGTATGTAGATATATACACACACACACATATATACACATATACATATATGTGTGTATATGTATATACATATATGTAAACACACATATTTATCTATCTATCTATCTATCTATCTATCTATCTATCTATCTATCTATCTATATATATATATATACACACACACACACACACCACACACACACACACACACACACATATATGTACATGCATGCACATATAAAGGCAGTAGTACAAGGATAAATATAGTAGTTTGTATCGTCATAGCCAAGGATCTTTGATTTTAAAAAGGTCAAAGTCTCTTGGAATCATTTAATCAGCTCTTTCTTAATCATTTATCAATGTTCTCTGAAATTTTCATTTTGATCTATTCATAAGGTTTTGTTACTTCTCTAACAAATGACATTGCTTCCACCCGCAACTTCCATGTGTTTAGATTTCAGATGTTGGATAGGTGCTAGCAGCAGACACTGTGGAGATGGACATATGGCAAAAGAGAGGAAATGTAATGAAGGCTGGAGGTCATGATCAACTCTAGGATTATTTTAAATCAGTTTATTTTGATTGGACATCTAACGTAGATTTTCCTTTTAATCCAGGTTTTTTTTCTTTTCTGCAGTCCCTTTGTTCACGCATTTGTAAAGTGTTGGACGTTTCACTTCTTTTAAGGTTGCACATTAGTGGAATCTTTAATGTGATGTCAAGTGGCTCTTCCTCTGTAGGGTTCAAGGTTGGCCTCTGCCCTCTTGCACTGTCTAAAGTAAGTCATTTGAGTGGAAGGAGCAAACAAACTGCTTTAACAGCTCTCTAGACACCAAGTTCATCCAGTTCAGTTGTATGATTTCACTCTCCTCTCACTCTGCTGCTTCTTAGTCTTCAGCATTTTGTAACCAACACCACTGTCCCAAAAGACAGTGAACCAGTAGCTGCTGAACTCCAGTGCAACCATAACAGATAAATCATCTTTTAAACACTGAGAGGAGCAGGTGCAGGCATAAACAGTGTTGACGCTGCTTTCGCAGTGATGTAAATAATTTATCAAACCTCCAAACACACAAACACATGCGTGTGCGCACATTCTGTTTATTTCATCCTAGACAGAGCACAGTCCTTAGATGCCATTTTAGTAGAGGGCCTGTCAACTCACACAAAGTCAGTGTTTTAGAAGCATCCCTGTCTGTTGCTGTAATGAATCCCACTGTGATCATTGTGGCAGTTGTGGTCATCACTCTCTAACCAACACACATGCACATGTGCACACACGCATGCACACATACATGCCCATGCAGAGGTCCCGCTGGCTGTCTTCTCATTCATCATGCGACCCCTCATGGAGTATCTTGTGGGAGTCTAGGGATCCATTGGAGATGGGCTCAGGAGGAGGGGGTGTGGAGAGTGAATGGAGTCAGCATAGGGTGATGGTGAAAGGAGGGTTGGGAGAGAAGGTAAGAAAGGAAAAGCTACATCTGTGGATCCATTATGAAGAGCAAATGCAAAGTCCTGTAAAACCATAGACTGGGTCCACACAAAATCCCGCTGAAGCTATCCCACAAGCCTTAATAGCAAATTTAACAAACAACTCCGTTTTTGGTGAAAGTGCCTCCACTGAAAACACAGAAGTCAACCAGCAGACTGGTGCTCCGCAGTGGAGATAACTGGAAGAGAATAGAGACTATTATAACAACACAAAACAATTTCACGGAACAATTAGAGGTAAAATATAGATTAATACAATGCCAACAGAGAGGCTGTGAAGTAAAAATCGTATTCATTTATAACCCATTCATAACCAATTTCCAGTTTAAAATGTTTACTTTCTATCAGCATCGTTTTGGTGTTCTGGTTATTATTGTGGTTTTTAATTCAACTATTAAATATTGGATTATCCCCATGTCACTCTTCTGTTGTATACCATACAGTACACATAGAGCCATCAGCTGTGTAGAAGCAAACATTTGAGTGTACATTTGTGATGAATCTTTTGAATTTTGTTAATAGATGCCGGTTTTAAAGTGGTTTAGACTCTTGGAGAAAGAACGGGAAAAAACAACACAAGAGCATTGTCATTCCATACATAGCAGGTACATCAGGAAAAACTAAGAAGTTTTAACAAACACTACATGCCTGTTCATTCATTTAAACCCGGTAACAGAGTCAGAGACTGTTTCACTGAAAGGAAAATACAGATTAATGTGGTTTATGCTGTCCAGTGCAAACAGGAAGGTACAAATCTGTATAATGGAGAGACCAAACAGCCTTTGTACAGACCCATGTCCCAAAACAGGAGAGACAACTCCTCAGGACATGATTCAGCTGTCCACCTAACAGATAAAGGACACTCATTTGAAGACAACAATCTTCATGTTTTGGCCAGAGAAAGAAGATGGTAAAAGCAAAGTCATAAAAAAAATCACATTATGACCAGGACAATTCAACCTTTATATTGCAAATTCGCACCACCAACTAGTAACGGCAGCATTCAGTAAATCAGCAGAGAATCAGCACCAACTCTGGGATTCTCACCAATTAATCTAGAAAAGAAGAAGCCTCTTGGATAAGAGGTGAAAGGTCTTTGAAGTCTAGTTGAATTCTCTTAAACCAAGATTATTCTATAATCCCATAAAAATTTGTCTGTGGACTTGTCAAGAAATATATTATTATTATTACTTTATTTAAAAAGGGATATTGTACAGCTGCTACTGCCATTTGATGCACTCTACCAGATTATAACTTGAAGTTTATTTATATACCGTGTATATATACATTTATATAATATAGAATTTAAAATACTCCAATCAGACCATGCAACACACACACACACACACACACACACACACACACACACACACACACACACTCACATGCAAACAATGTTACAAATCTGAGCATCTTTTTGGAAGTTTTTTAAAATCAGATTGAAATGCACTAAAAGAGCTACAACTCCTCACATTGTCAGGCATTGTTTTTTGTTTTTTTTAAAAGACCCATTTTACCCACAGCACAGATGTTTAGAGAAATAGATGCTGCCTTAAGGAACAACCCTTATCAGAACCTTTATTCCTGAGAGTAAGAAGTTTAGACCTTACTGTACTGTATGTGACCATTCTTCCTTTCTCTGCACACGTTTCCACTTATTTTTGTGTATATCATGACAGTGAATGTGGATGAGATTGTGTCTTGGGGAGTTCAGTGACTCTAAAGGATCAATGGAGGAGGAGATTCACAGCCAATTATTTTCAGCTTAATGGTCCCTGGTGGGCATGGTGAACAACAACAAAAATGTTGTCAGGAGACATCAACTCCGGACAAGCCATCTCCACCGTCTCTGCATGGCTGTCACACAGAAGCAGCTGGAAATATTTTTAAGTATTTCAAAGCGCAATATCACTGTAGGGCTGACAAGTAATGTTTCATAAGAACATTTGAAGTAGTTGCATCATGAACAGAACCAAGTGATGCATTTGAACTACCAAGAGCTAAACTGATATTAGAAATACTATTCGTGTCTTTACAGTAACGATAGAGTTAACCATAAATAATGTTCTCAGTGAACTCATCCAGGTAGGTTAAACCTGCAGATGGGATTCTCCCTGGAACTAGATAATCTTCTCATGTGAGGAGAAACTGGATATCTGTGTGTCAGTGTGTCAGAATATCAAAACCTGCCTCTAGATGGTGCTCAAGTGAAGTGATTATTCTTATATTTTAAAGAAGTTGAGTTTTCAATGATTCTTATGATTCTGGATATCATTTATCTGTATACTACACTGCAGTACTGTCAATGTCCAACAGAGAGAGCTCATGTTATTTCACAAACACATGCAGGGGTCTTCATGCTCTTCAACCTGGACCCAACAGTCCTGAGTGCCCCAACACTGGTGTACCAGTCTGTGTCTTGCTGTTGATTAATGTTTTGTTGATTTCCTTCAACAGAAGTTTAAGAGTTTAATGGTTTAATTTTAATGGTTTAAGAGTCAACACATGTTATTGCTCTGAATTCAAATGAATAGTTGAACATATGCTGATATGCTCATTTTGCATGATGTAATATTTACTTTGATAATTAAACAAGTAAGCACCTAGAGAGCTAACGGTCTTCCACTAACAGATTTAATGATGTTTACAAGTTCTGGAATAGAAGATAATGAGATCACTACAGGAATGGGAAAGATTGGAAGCATTGTTTTAAATGGATTAAAATTTAAATATCTGGATTCAGATATTGATCCAGATCAGCACCAATAGTAAATTAGTTGATCATTTAGTCCTTTGTTGCCGTTCTGAGAAAATAGCATCAGCAAAAAAAAAAAAAAAAAAATCCTTAAAATGCTCCCATGTCTTCAAAGGAGCATTTTAGCATTGTTGATTGTCTTAATGTGGTTTAGTGTCCTGCATTTTTCTCCGCTTTCCTCCATTTTAGCTGTAGATTAGCAGCCACATTGTGTCTTCATCTTCAATTACCCCCTTCAATCTCTATATTGTCTGTTCAGAATTGAATGAAATCTTTATTCATCTGTCTTCATCATTTGTAGGGTTGTTTGAGGAGTCTGCCGTGCCGGTGGTTCACCCATCAATGGCAATTGAAGAGCTTTCATGGTGAAGAACTGATGGCCACTGAGGACACGAGGGGAGTATTCATCTTCTGTGTCTCTCTCTCCCTTTCTGGCCTTTATGATGTATCACCATATATATGGGCGATATTTACATACCTTGTCCATCCATAACATGACATCAAGGTAATTAGTTCTCTTCATAGTCATACTTCAAAAATGACATAAATAATAACAATCACGTCCCCACCATTAGAAATAGGTCAGAGATAATTGAATTTGTTTATCATGGTTTCCTCCTATTAAAAATATTAGTGGGGTATGGCCCAATGACAGAGCCCTCACCACTGATAAACCATCACATTAATTGAAGCTAATGGGAAAAATTATGTGCTAAAAAAGCACAAGACAGCGTGGATGAGTGTATAAGAGTAAAGACAGAATTTGTCCTCCTCGTCCTTATGCGATCCAACAAAAAACTCCCTGCATGAAATATTTACTTAGATAAACTTTTTAAGGAAAGAAGCATTCAGGATCTGCAGCATCGATCTAGTCCAAGTTCCTCAGATATACTCAGGCCAGCTCTTTATTCCCACGGTCCATCACAGTATTCCGTTCTTCTCATGCTGTGAGGGAAAATCTGGCTTTATTGTTGGAAGTCTCCATGTGTCGCCTTCAGTGCACATTAAAATATAGGCAATATATAGGCATTAAAATATAGGCTTACTGTTAGTTAATACCACCCACTTGCATAACTTTGCTGTTTTGTCTGCACATTTATCCATGTGTAAATTTAGTCCCCTCAACTGAGCAGCTAATATGCTGCTATTGCAGTGGATACAAGAACAAATGGAGAACTGGAGTAAGGAAACTGATGGTTACAGTTTTTACTTCTCTGACTTGATAGAAAATGAACCTGCAGGTTCGCTGCCTTGCCTGCGGTGAGAATAAAGGAGTCACAACTTGTGCTGGCAATAGATTAACTGGAGCAGAATTGATTCTTCCAATATACATGTGAATTCTCTTCTACCACAAAGGCCATCCAGCAGCATGGAGTTAACACAGCAACAATTTATTCACATGTTGATCATTTGTACCAAACAACCTGGGAAACAATGGAGAACAAGGACTGTACCAGCATCCAATGGTCGAGGGATAGTTAGGTTGTCAGACTTCATGCCCTGACAATGGACTCTGTTATTGTAGGGTTATGAACTGGCCCAGAGCTCTGTAATATTTGTATATTGAATTGGTTCTATTTGCTAAATACATTTTGAAATTGGCATTTTTCTTCTTGTGAAGGTCATGATTGTGATCCAACAAGCACAAGCATGCACTGGTGATGTACCTACTAATGCTCCGGTTACAGCTCCGCAGTTCTTGCAGCTTTTTCACACCCATGGAAGCCTGAGGATGGGACATCACCAGAAGCCTGGTTACATGCAGGCAGAAACAAATGGATGGGCATAACAGGTGTTACCCCGGCTGACGGCACACCCGCAATGGTAGTGATGAAAGATAAATTACTCATGGGAATTCCGAATTAGGTAAAACAGCAAATGTATGATAATCCAATGATCCCTGGCGCACCATGGGCCCAATGGTCACAGTGCCTAATTACGCTCCTAGACAGACACACAACTAAAGAACAGCAGCAAGTCGCTTCAGACAGGGCTGCCCAGAATTCACTCACACAGATGCAGATAGAACAAATGAAAACACACTCAAACACACTCAAAAACTGGCTAATCTGGAACTACAGGCCGCCGTTTTGGCCACAGTTCGAGAATCCTTTCCTTACAGAGGTCCACCCTGTGGGCGTAGACGGGACATGCCCTGGGGAAGGTGGGGAGGTACACAACGTTCTGATACCTGCCACAACTGCGGAAGACTCGGCCACTGAGCACGTGACTGCAGAGCCCACTCACAACAGCCCCAGCAACAGTATCAGCATCAGTTGGATGCGTATGAGACAGCCATTTGGTGGCCACGGAATGTATCCCGCCTAGGGAGGCCCAGTTGGCACCCAGTTGGAGGGGGTGCAATGGCAAAGCCATCCCTCAACCTAATGGGAAGAGACTTGCTTAAAGCCATCCATGCACAGATGCTGCTGGACCCAGACGGCATGAGAATTATATTCGCCAACGGACAAACTGTCGTGTGCTCAGATGTGGCGACATCTTTCGATGAAACTCCAGACACAGGGCTGGTCATGATATCCATTGGGGAATACTGATTGACCAAGAATACAGCCCCCTTATCCAAGCCTTTTCTAACTGTTAGGTTCAAACTGTTCATATACTTATTATCACTCCTGTGCAGAACCCTGTGACCTACTTTAGTTGATGTTCTATCACCTCGGGATAGCAGGGGACAACCTGAACATCCTGTGACACTCCATCCCCATTTCCTTATATGTTCCTTTTGTATATACTGTATCATGCTTTGTTTTATACTGTGACGCTTACACTTTATCATGTGACGCTTACACTTATTGTAATCTTACATGTTCATGTGCTACTATAAAAATAAACCTCACCAGGGCCCACACTTGTAGCTCACACTGCAGACGTGTGGTTGCCCTTGCAGCAAGTAAACTGAAGCTTCCGTCTCATTCCTCTGATGGCAACAGCACGGGAAGAAAACTGATCACTTTCTCCCCAACACTAACTGGTTTCCGCACCTCAAAACTGGACATGTGCTGTCTCCACCTCCAGACCCCATCCCCACAACACTGTTTTATGACCCACAGGGGGACCTCACCTATCAAGTATGGTTTAATGACAACTTGGAAGGCAAAGATTGGATGGTTACATCACCAGGAATAGTGGTTGGACCAGAAGGCATAGCCACCCCCGTCCACCTTACTTCAGAACAAACACCATATTATGACCACCACAGATCACCTTAGCCATAACCACAGGCGGTCAGGCTAAAGCACTCGGTCCCATGATAGCCAAAGCCAACCAAATTAGTGACTGGGTTGAATCAGACACAGTCAATATCTACACTTCTGCACAGCACCCAGACTTCACATTTTACAAAGTTCAAACAGAATCAAAACTGATTCTTAACCACCAGCAACTTCAAAGACACCATGGTGCTGAAGACACCATCGATGTAGAGGTAGAAAAAGCTCTTGAATCTCTTCCTTGCTCCATGAGGGTGAGTCATCAGGCAGATGTTGGTCTCCTAAAAATCAAACCAGTTCACCTCGAAATTGACATGACTGTTCCAGTCAACCTTCCTCAGTATCCCATCAAATCTGACGCTATATCTGGCATCTCTGACACCATCACAGGACTCTTGGAACACACCTATTCTGCCAGTCTTGAAACCAGATAACATAACATACAGAATGGCACATGATGTAAGAGCTATTAACAACCTTGTCCTTGAACCACCTCAAGCGGTTCCTAACCCAACCACAGCCATGGCAATACTAACACCAAAACATCAGTGGTTTACTCTCATTGATTTAGCCAATGCTTTTGTAGTATCTGAAGCCTGTGTATCTATTCTCTGCATGCCTTTACTTCTGTAAGGCCACAACTTGTTTCTCAGCCAGCTGGGTGCCATATTAGGATATGCTCCACATGTGTCCTGTGACTTCTGCCTTTCTTTAAGCTTGTAATGGAAGTCTTGTTATTGCCAAGAGAAGCTGCAAAGACGGGATGCTGGGGCCAGTAGGCTCCTGGTTGTTCACCATATGAGGATGTGTATCATGAAGCCTTTATACTGCTCCCATTTTTTGTACTGACTGAACACAATGCCATTCAGTTTGCTATATTGTGTATCATGAGGTCATCAGAGAAGAATGTGTTTACTTGACTGTATAAGCTATCGAAGTAAGCACTTCGGAGATCTTCACCATCTGGACCATGAAACCTCCCTCGGGCAAGCTGCAGTGTCCGATAGATACCTGACCGTTCTCTCCAATAAACATCTCTTATATCCAAGTCGGTGTCTGCGAAGATTCCTTCCTCATCAGCACCTCTCGACTACCACCAGAAGAAATTTACAACACTTTCTTCTGCCTTCCTCTTCCTAAGAGCCTTCAGCCTATCTTTGCATTTACCTTATCTGGCCAGCAGTACACTTATACTCACACGCCACAAGGATTCTGCTCTATCCTATACCGGTGATAGGCGAACCGTTCAAGCGAGTCTTGGTCGACTGTGTGGGTCCGCTTCCCCGAACAAAATCCGGGAACAAGTTTCTCCTTACGGTGATGTGTGCGTCAACACGTTTTCCCGAAGTGTTCCCTTTGCGGAAGATCACCGCTCCAGTCGTTGTCAAGGCACTAACAAAATTCTTCTCCCTGTTCGGATTGCCTAGGGTGGTGCAAACGGACCAAGGAACGAATTTCACATCTCGCCTGTTTTCGCAAGTACTACAACAGCTCCGTATCAAACATGTATGCTCAAGTGCTTACCATCCCGAAAGCCAAGGTGCGCTAGAGCGTTTTCACCAAACGCTAAAGAGTATGCTGTGCACCTTTTGTCTTGAGTTTCAGAGGGATTGGGATGAGGGGGTTCACCTGCAAATGTTTGCGATACGGGAAGTAGTGCAAGAGTCCCTGGGTTTCAGCCCAGCAGAGTTGGTGTTCGGCCACCATGTTCGTGGACCACTGAGGTTGCTGCGGGAGGAGTGGCTTGACGAAGGAACTGAGAAGAATCTGCTGGACTATGTGTGTGACTTTCGAGAGAGACTCCGTCGGGTCCGCGAGATCGCTCGAGAAAATTTACAGACCGCACAAAAGTGTATGAAGAGTTGGTATGACCGGAACGCTACCTTTCGGGTTACAAACAAGGTAGGGTCGTAACAGTTACCATCAGAAGAAATTCACCACAAGGGCAAAGGATCCACCTGGTATCACGCCTCTCAGTGTGCAAAAGTTCCCAGGACATCGGAGGATAAAGCAACAAAGATGTCTGCGACATCAGCTTGGCTTCCGGGTGAGTATTGCGTCACTTCCTGTCTTCTCAATCGTTCGTTGGTTGCATTGTGCACGGGGTGCTGTATTCACTTAATATTGAACACTTGGTGTGTTGTATTCACTTTACTTAACATTTTGAACACTTGGGACATTCTAGTCACCTGATATCAACAGTGAGAAACAACCCATATTAAACAAATACAGGACTTCGCCGATTACTAGCGTTAGCATGGCCTCACCGTCGGTTTCACCCGGTGTCTTTGTCTGTTCAGCGTGTGAAATGTTTAATTACTCCTCTGCCTCCCTTAGTGAACGGAATAGGTGCAGAAAGTGTAGTTTATTTATGGCTATGGAGGCTAGACTTAGCGAGCTTGATACGCGGTTCCGCAGCTTGGAGTTAGCTGGAGTTGCGTCAAGTAGCCAGGATAAGCTAGCTGCTGCGGAGCCGCCTAGCGTAGCTACAGCTAGCGGTCCCCCGGCAGCAGCCGGCTAGCCAGGGCGGCTGGGTGACGGTTCGTAGGAAGCGTAGCCCAAAACAAAGGCCCACGATGCACCACCACCCCCTTACCATTGCTAACCGCTTTTCCCCACTCGGCGACACACCCGCTGAGAAACCGACCCTGGTAATTGGCGACTCTGTTTTGCGCAACGTGAAGCCGACTACAGCGACCATAGTCAAGTGCATTCCGGGGGCCAGCGCCAGAGAAGCAAATTTATGGCTGCTGGCGAGACGTAATCGTAAATTTGGTAAAGTTATTATTCACGTCGGAGCCAACGACACCCGGCTTCGTCAGTCGGAGGTCACCAAAATTAACTTGGAGTCGGTGTGTAACTACGCAAAAACGATGTCGGACTCCGTAGCATTCTCTGGTCCCCTCCCCAATCTGGCCAGCGATTAGATGTTTAGCCGCATGTCATCGCTTCGTCGCTGGTTGTCACGGTGGTGCCCCGAAAACCGGGTAGCCTTTATAGACAATTGGAGCACTTTTTGGGGAAAACCTGGTCTGATTAGGAGAGACGGTGTCCATCCCACACGGGATGGTGCTTCTCTCATTTCTAGTAATTTGGCTAATTTTATTAGCACCAAAGAGACCTGACAATCCAGGGTCCAGACCAGGATGCAGAGTTGTAGTCTTACACACCTCTCTGCTGCTTCCTTAGAACCCTCATCCACCAACAATAACATATTTAACACTATAGAGGTAGTCTCTGTTTTACGGTTAAAAGGTCACCAAGCACAGAGCAGGGGAGCGGTCAATCACCAAAATCTTATTAAAATTAATACTAAAGCACAAGTTGGAGAAACTAATATCACAATTAAGTGTGGACTGTTAAATATTAGATCTCTTTTGTGTAAATCCCTGTTAGTGCACGACCTGATAGCGGATCATCACAGTGATTTATTTTGTCTTACTGAGACCTGGCTTCAGGAGGAGGAGTATGTTAGCTTAAATGAATCTACTCCTCCTACTCATCTTAATTATCATATTCCTCGTGTTACTGGTCGAGGAGGGGGAGTGGCAGCAATCTATCACTCCAAGTTATTAATTAATCCCAGACCAAAACATGGCTTCAGTTCATTTGAAAGCCTGACTCTTGGCATCATTCATCTGAACTGGAAGGCAGAAAAGCCACTTTTGTTTGTAGTTGTATATCGGCCCCCTGCTGGTCCACATTCAGCGTTCCTGTCTGAGTTCTCTGATTTCTTATCTGACTTGGTCCTTAGAACGGACAAAGTCATTCTCATTGGAGACTTTAATATCCATATAGATGTTATAAATGACAGCTTTAGAAATGGCTTCATTTCATTACTTGAATCAGTTGGTTTCCTCCAGCAGATAAACCAACCAACTCATAGCTTTAACCACACCCTAAATCTAGTTCTGACTTATGGTGTTGAGGTAGAACATGTGTCAGTGTTCCCTCAGAACCCAGTCCTGTCAGACCATTCTTTGATCACTTTTACATTTATGATTAAGGATTTTTCTATCCTCAGAACAAAGTCTGACGATAGCAGATGTCTTTCAGATAATGCTGTAGCTAAGTTTAAGGAAGTGGTCCCTGTGCTGATCCCAGGACCACCGTGTGTTTCCCCAGGGATCAATCATTATAATCTTAGCCCTGCAGAGTTTGGCTCTATTGCTGAAGGTGCAGCAACCTCACTGAGAATCACGCTTGATTCTGTTGCACCCCTGAAAAAGAAAATAGTAAGTCAGAGGAGGTGTGCCCCCTGGTATAATTCACATATCAGGACCCTCAAGCAGAAAGTGCGAAGACTGGAAAGGAAGTGGCATTCTTGTAAAATAGACAGCTATCATGTAGCCTGCAAAGACTGTCTATTAGTTTACAAAAAGGCCCTTTGCAAGGCTAGAACAGCTTATTTTTCTTCTTTATTTGAGGAAAATAAGAGCAACCCCAGGTTTCTTTTCAGCACTGTGGCCAAATTAACCAAGAGTCACAGTGTTTTAGATCCACGTATCCCTTCTTCCCTTAGTGGTGAAGACTTCATGAGCTTCTTCACTGATAAAGTTCTAGCCATCAGAGAGAAAGCCAACCAGGCCATCCCAAAAACTGGATCATCACCAGATGTGCTGACTGTGGGAACATACAAGGTCTCCGACGAGCCCTTCAACTCCTTCAGCCCTATATATTTTTCTGAGGCATCTTCGCTAATTCAGAAATCCAAGACCACCACGTGTCTTTTAGATCCCATCCCAACACACCTGTTGAAGGATGTTTTACCATTGATAGTCAGTTCTATCCTGGACCAGATCAATGGTTCTTTAGTGTCAGGTTATGTACCCCGGTCCTACAAGGTGGCAGTGATTAAGCCGTTGCTAAAAAAACCATCACTGGATCCTGATGTCTTAGCAAATTATAGGCCAATATCCAACCTTCCTTTTATCTCTAAAGTTCTAGAGAAGGTAGTGGTGACTCAGTTACTGGAGCACCTGCAGAGGAACAGCCTGTTTGAGATGTTTCAGTCAGGCTTTAGAGCTCACCACAGCACAGAAACAGCACTTCTTAAAGTCACTAATGATCTTCTCATAGCTTCCGATCATGTACTGGTCTCTATGCTGGTTCTGCTGGACCTCACTGTTTTTGATACAGTTGATCACAGCATCCTGTTACAGAGACTGGGACATGTGATTGGGATTAAAGGGACAGCACTAGACTGGTTTAGATCATACTTATCTGATAGATACCAGTTTGCTCATGTCCATGGTGTCCCCTCCTTATACAGTAGGGTTAGCCATGGAGTTCCTCAAGGTTCTGTACTCGGACCAATCCTCTTCACATTGTACATGCTTCCCTTAGGGAACATTATTCGGCAGCATGGGATACATTTTCATTGTTATGCTGATGACACTCAGCTCTATTTATCCATGAAACCCGAGGAGACAGAGAAGTTAGTGAAGCTCCAGACCTGTCTTAAAGACATAAAGTCCTGGATGTCTTCAAATTTCCTCCTCCTTAACCCAGGAAAAACTGAGGTCATGGTGTTTGGTCCTGAACCTCTCAGGGATCGATTAGATCACATGCTCACTCTAGATGGTATCTCATTAACATCTAGTCCCTCTGTGAGGAATCTAGGAGTAACTTTTGATCAAAATCTCTCCTTCAACTCACACATTAAATTAGTCTCTAGAAGTGCCTTTTTTCACTTGAGGAACATCACAAAGATCAGGAAGCTGGTGACGCGGCATGATGCTGAAAAGTTAGTCCATGCATTTGTTACTTCCAGGCTGGACTACTGTAATTCTTTATTATCAGGGTGTCCAAACAACTCTTTAAGAAGCTTCCAGTTGATCCAAAATGCTGCAGCCAGAGTTCTGACAGGTATTGACAAAAGAGATCACATAACTCCTGTAATGGCGTCGCTTCATTGGCTGCCCGTTAAATTTAGAATAATTTTTAAAACCCTTCTTTTGACCTACAAGGTCCTCAGAGGCCTAGCTCCATCCTACCTGGAGGAGCTAATGATACCTTATCAGCCCAATAGACCGCTCCGCTCTCAGAATGCTGGTCTACTTGTGATTCCCAGAGTTTCTAGGAGTAGAATGGGGGGCCGAGCATTTAGCTACCCCCCTGCTATGGAACCAGCTCCCTGTCCAGGTACGGGAGGCTGACTCCATCGCCACTTTTAAGATCAGACTCAAAACCTACCTCTTTGAAAAAGCTTATTGCTACTAATTCTGTAGTTCCAGTTACTATCATAGACAGACAGATTATCATACTTCGGGGGTCGTCTAATCATTAGGTCACATCTTAGCTATGCTGCTATAGGCCAAGGCTGCCGGGGTCCAGAATCATGATCACCTGACAGGCCTCTGTCACCCCACTGGGTCATGGTTTCCTCTCCTCTCCTCTCCTTTCCTCCTCCTCATCAAGCAGACTAGTTATGCTGATTCTTGTGTAGTTTTTCTGCCCCCCCCCCCCATTTATTTACAGGTATCGCCGCCTTCGGAGCTGCATAATGACCTCCGGCCCCGCTGAAGTGATTGTATATCGTATTTTTGTGTGTGTTTCTGTGCTCTGTGCCTCTCCTCTACCTCCCCTTCACTCTACTTCTCCTCTCCTCTACCTCCCCTTCACTCTACTTCTCCTCTCCTCTACCCCTCTCCTCTCCCCCTCTCCTCTCCCCCTCTCCTCTCCATTCTATCCTCTACCTGTCCTCTCCCTTCTCCTCTCTCTTTACCCAGCCAGCCATCAGCAGGAGGGTCCCCCTACATGAGCCTGGTCCTGCTCAAGGTTTCTTCCTGTTAAAGGTGAGTTTTTCCTTGCCACTGTTGCTTGTCTGGGGTTAGGCCCTGGGATTCTCGAAAGCGCCTTGAAACAATTTTGATTGTATAAGACGGTATATAAATAAAGATTGATTTGATTTGATTTGATCAGAAACCCCCGACGAGAAACAGGTGAAGTGCTAGTAACCTCTCCCTGCAATGATGGAAGACATTGAGCCATACGACCTGGAACCCGAAGAAGAGGCCTCACCTAGACCACCAATGAGACGAAAAAAAACTTGTGTTTAGAAAAAGACTGTGTTGTAACTGTTATCTTAATGTAGTATGTCCTCTTTCAGAGGTCGACAGGGGGAAATGTAGAAATTTACTGTGAAATCAACTGTGAAACATACTATGTAGCACAAGTCTATCGCCTAAACTTGTATCACTAGAACTGGCTTACGCATGTGCTGAAGAATGTGTGTACGTGCAGGCATTTAATCACACTTCCTGGTACCACCTTGAGACTGGCCCATGAGGTACCGGAACTTATGTAGAACATAATCATATAAGGCAGGAGTGGGGAACCTTTTTCATATCGAGGGCCATTTCAATTTTTATAAAGTCCTCCGAGGGCCATACTATTATGAACACATACCTAGGGATGCAAAAAAAAGACAAAGAAAAGTCTATAACCACTGTGTTACTAAGTCTCATGATTGCTGCATTTGAGTTTGAATTATTTATTTAGCACACATGCATATAAAATCACCAAAAAAAATAGAATAAAATGACAAACAAGTAAAATATGTTTTCATCATACAAAACAATAAAAAGAGGTGCAGAGTTGAGGCAAGAGACCCGTAAGGGCCTGTTCGAGGCCTCTACTCACAAAAACTGCAATACAAGATAATCAAGAAAATAAATGAAAAGAAAGAACGATAAAGACAATAATAATAATAACAACTAGAAAGCACTCGGAGAGCGCAGACCTCCGCCAAGCGCAACAATTCCTGGCATATTGTGATTTCCACCATAAATATTAGTCCCACATATACTTTGACTACATATTTAGATTCCTTGACCATAAAAACATACCGTTAGCCACTGGAATCATAACAATATATGTCTTAGTTCAATAGTTATTCACGAAAAAAAATTCACACTTTGAAACAATTTTACGTTGTCCGGCGCGAGCGCCTCAGCGGCGGCTACGAGGCACGTTCACGAACTCTCCTTCGGCGTGAGGTTTCAGCTTCGTGGCTATTAATTCACTCACCACAAAACGCATAATATTCTCTCTGTCGGTACATGGTCGTGTGAAAGCTGCTTGTTGAGCCTCCAAACGCCGACGAAGAGCGTTAATTTTATCCAAACTCATCTGTCCTTTCAACTCGTCGAGTTTAGCGTGTTTCGCTATGCATTTTTCGTCCGTGTCAATCAGTCCAGCCCACTACGTACATCACATGCTGTGTTCACTGATCCTGACCTTGACTCGGACATAACATAACCGTCTGTTTTATCTCAGAAAACGGGAAAATATTTCAAGGAAAATAAATTTCTTTTAAAAAAAAATAAATTTCAGGATACGAAAGGCAAAAATACGCTACCGCTGCTACTCGCAGCTCGCGGAGTTTAGCGAACGGTCCCACTGTATAAGTGCACATATAAAATATAAAAATCTTATTGCATTGCGGGCCGGTAGAAATGGTCTCGTAGGCCGTATACGGCCCGGAGGCCGGGGGTTCCCCACCCCTGATATAAGGTAATAAGATGGCGTCGTCAGTAAATCACATTATCATCTGAACAATGTTGCTAACTTTTCTGCTGGATATATAAACCAACACCCAAAAAAGGTCCAGCGTGATTTTTACATGTTGCCAGACGGAAAATGTTTCTCTTGTATTGTAGAAAGGCCCACAATTGTGTTTAATAAACTTTTTACTAAAGATCACGGATTCTCTGGTCGTTTCACGGTCCGAACCTACGAAGCAGATTTACAACAATGGGTAGAAGTGGGGGTTGACTTCTGGTTTTGGGAATGAGATTTGCCACATTCTTTGGACCCCCTCCCAGGTTTCTTCATCCACTTGAAGTACTGATGTCCTTTTCTTACATCTCTTGTATTTCTTATGGCCTGTAACCTTCCTATTGTTTGTGTATGTTGGTTTGTGTGTTACTTTTGGTGTGTGTATTTGTTGTGGTTTTATTGTTTGTTCTGCATTTATTGTGCGCTGACCTTAAATGTCAGAAACCACATATATATGATTTTAAAGTTATCATCATTATTACTACATATTGCTGAACCTTCTATTTCCTCCTATAGCCAGGTGATAAAAAATACTTTTCCTTCTGTTCTGATCATTTCAGCAAAGTTCAGTCAGTTGCTGTTTGTCGTGGAAGCATGTGTGCGTGTGTGTAGACTGGATGATGACCTGTCCACAGTAATTAAGTTTGTCACACTGTTACCCTGCACTCTCCCCACCCAAACATCATATCCATAATGATGGTCAGGTTGCTACTGATAATCATGGCTGCTGTCCGGACAGCATACCTCAAATTACTGCTCTGTTTACATGCATCTGCTTTGGGCTTCCTCACCGAGGCTCTACTATTTTGCAAAATTTTTAGCCACTAATTGTACCTGAGGACAGTGTGTGTTTAACAGTAACTGTTGGATGTGATTTTAATGGGGGTGACACCAGATAATGGCACTGCCCTCTTGCCCCAGTTTGTGCACAGGCCTCATTAGGGGGATCAGTGAATGCCAGTCAGAGTGGGTGAAAGACCACAACAGTGCACTATTTATACATGGATAAATGCCGTGGACATATTTTATTATGCACTGCTGTTTGTGGATGAATTTAAGATGTTTCTATTTGTATTTATAAATGAAGATCTGCTCATTTTAAAATACATTTTGTATAAAATATCAGAAGTGAGGAAACTGACTGTTCCCTTTTCTTTTTAATTCAGTCCAAGCTACATGTTTGGCAAAACTGAATATGCGTTTTTACAGTGGGACCTTTTCTCTACCAGCAGTGTCAGTAGTAAAATCACCCTTGACCCCCCCCCAACTTCCCCCCTACATGTGGATGTCACGCTAATCTTGGGGTGATTAAACATTGTGCCAGTGATTTATTGCAAAAAATAAACAAAAAAAAGTTCTTTCCTCTTAAACTGTTAACATGGGAGGCTAGTAAAATACACAAACTGTTGTGAACCTACCCACTCCCCAAAGAGGAAGGTTGAGCCATCCACACCAAATGTGACGCAGTTTGTGCATCTAGTTACCAGATCATGAAGTCACAAATTCAGGCTGGATCAATCGGCCTCTTTGTGAAGGTCAGACTACTCAAGTATTGAGGCAAATTTGCCTGCTGATGAATAAAATGGAGCAGACATGGCAACATGTCAGCGAGGAGACTGGCCTGTGTACTAAATTAAATGTGGTTTTGATTTGTTCGCAGCTCTCAGTTGTAATATAGATGACCTCCAGTTAGCATAGCCTGCTAACTAGTAAAGAGAAATATTTTATCTTGTTAGCATCTTTTATCCTATTAGCATGTGTTATACTATATGTTTTGTTTTATGTTACAGTTAGTTTGGAAGTTAGGAATACTATATACTCTTTAGTAGGAATACACATAAGCAAGTCAGTTGACCCTTCCTTGACCTGAAGACTGGTCAGACAGTTGGAGCCAGCCAGACAGGAAAGGGTAGATCCCCATCGTAAAACATGACAACGTAGTTTACTGGTGTTGATAAGTTCCTTGGCAGGAATATGACTTCGGACCTGGCCATCTGGAGAAGATAATGGACAAGAAGGACCACACCAACACCAAAGGAGGCTGGAAGAAGAAGATGGGGTCATCCAAGAAGAAGGACTGGATTGGACTGAATTAGCATCAATAATTTACATATATCTTTCTATATAAGACTGGGTCAAGGGATAGTTAGGTCGTCAGACTTCATGCCCTGACAATTGACTTTGTTGTTGCTAGGGTTATGAACTGGCCCAGAGCTCTGTAATATTTGTATCTTGAATTGATTCTGTTTGCTAAATACATCTGTTTGCTAAATACATCTGTTTGCTAAATACATTTTGAAATTGACATTTGTTTACTTGAAGTCTTCATTTAAAGAACACGCGGATTGGCAGTGACACACGAGAGGTATTGCGATCCAACACTAGGTGGAATACTCGTTTAGCCCAGTAACAATTTACTTTGTCAGAGGACGTATGCCATGTATGGGGTCAATAGGATAACTTTGTTATTACACTACATGTGTTTCTGCTTATTTACCTGTCACCTTTTCTGTTAGGCATTTTCTCCTCAAGCAGAAAAGAGACATCTTCTTTACCCCTGTGTTCTATTTTAGGGTACCCCTCACGTATGCTTTTATGCTTTAAGCATGCCTTAATGCTTAATGCTATCATTTATTCTCTGCAGAAGAGGGGAACATGATGCCTGTTTCACTGTGATAGAGAGGCTCATCTAAATTAAGCTGTGCGCCTCACTACGAAAAATTCACATCACTCACATTTTACATGAACGTAGATAGTGAAATTTTTTTGTTGTAGCAAATAAAAAGGAATAAAGAATTGACTGTCATGTGGCATGTCTCCATGTCTGTACATATTTGAGTTGGAGGTCAAAAGCTCATCGCAGTGCTATGAACCAGGGTTGACTTTTTTCCACAGCAGGATTTTTTTTATCATTTGAAATACATGTTTACATGATATTCGCAAGCTTCACTTTGTGTTTTAATTAAAAGTGTTGAGAATTGTCTTTATCTTGTTGTTATGTGTTTCACCATATGTTCCTGTCTTCTCTTAGAAGTTAGGCAAGGTAGACTCATTAGCAAATGTAATAAAGAACAGAGACATTCCATTCACAGGATTGTTGTTTGTTCCACTGTAATCTCAGGACCAGTCAGGCAGGGGGTGTCAAACACTCATTGTAAACGGGACATCAGGGGGGTTGATGATCACATTTGCATGAAGAATGGGATCTGGCCACCTGGGAAAACAATGGAAAAGAAGAACTCTACCAACACCAAATGGGACTGGAGGAAGAGGACGAGGCCATCCCAGCAGGGGATCTGGATTGGATTGCATGAACATTGTGAATTTGCATGTGTGTTACTATAAAAGACTGGGCCAAGGGATAGTTAGGTTGTCAGACTTCGTGCCCTGACAATTAACTCTGTTGTTGCTAGGGTTATGAACTGGCCCGGAGCTCTGTAATATTTGTATCTCGAATTGGTTCTATTGTCAAATACATTTTGAAATTGGCATTTTTCTTCTTGAAGTCTTCATTCAAAGAACACGCGGATTAGCAGTTACAATACGGGAGGTATTGTGAGCCAACAAAGAAACCAAATAAAGGGAAGAAAAGTGAATGCATGGTGCGATGAAGGCTCTTTCAAGTTCACATTTAACAGGACTTTGATTCTTGAAAGGACCAAGAGAGATACAGTAGGTGCAGTGAGTTTAAATTCGTTTATCTCTCTAGAATGTTCAATACAAAAAAGACTGAATCAGACTTTTAGTTTTGGAGGGTGTGTTTCTCTCTTCATTTATTTACCCAGAACGGCAGGGGACTGACCAAAATTAATTAATTACAGATTCGGAATCCAAGAACAATTGGATCAACTGACAGTGCACTGGGAAAAAAAATCTGTGTCACAGCCCCATTTCCCCAGTTCCCTCCTGTCCCTCTGCCCCAGTAATTTTCCACTCTACCTGCCAGCCACTCCCACCCCGTCAGCTCAACGCCACTCACCTGCAAGCACAGCTGCAGCTCATTCCCAATCAGCCCTGCTTATAAGCCTCCCCTGCACTCTCAGTCTTTGCCAGATTGTTCTTCTGCCTTGATGCAAGACTTTCCAGCTGTTTCCCTGCTGGATTACCCGTTACTAGTGATGTCCAAATGAGGCTTTGAACCCTTATGGACCATTGTGTTGAAAATTGGTTCATTACTTGAAGCTTCAATCATTTCAAATGCGGGATTCATCTGCTGGTGCATTGGTTGTACTGCAGCCATGCAAAAGGTTGATGACCCAGCAAGCGTGCACTTTTGATGTTGTATTATTATTATAATTTTTTCTATATATTTTAAAAACAGATGGGGGGTATGGGCCTAAGGTGCTTGGGTGAACTGGTGTGCTTATGCATTTTTATTTAAAAACAACAGTTTCTCCACAGTTGAGGATTTGAGGCGGTTTCTCTTTTTTGAAACTATTTCCCCAGCTTTAGAAAACACCCTCTCGCAGGGCACAGAGGATGCTGGTGTTGCGAGGTACTGGTTTGCCAGGTGGTACAGGTTTGGGTATAGGGCTTTGTTTTTCGTCCAGGACACCAGAGGGTCCTGTGATCGTTCAAGTGGACGGGCTGACAGATAACGCTGCACCTCCACTATGGCATCAGCGGTGGCATTCCTGGACGCTCTTGCTTCTTCAGCATCCCTGTCCAACAGCTTCCACAGATCAATGACTTAAAATAAAACATTACATAAAGTTTAGTCCGTACATGAATCAATGCAAATAAATCTATTGATCCAAATTCTATAATTTTTGTACCTTGGGAAGAAGCAGCTGGTTCTGGCTGTGCTGTTGAAGTGGATGGCGGGTCCTCTTCAGTGGGTGCATTCCGCACTGCAGCATCACTGCAGCATCTCATAGGTGCTATTCCATCTTGTGTCTACTTCAATTATTAGTTTTGTGACAGGACAGCCCATTTGCACCTGGATCTGCTGCAGCTTCTCTTTAGCGGTGGTGCTTGATTTAAAATAGGTGATCATCCGCCTCGTTTTTTGATCTTATATTATCTAGCCCAAGAGTAGCATCCATGGCCTTTTTGACAATTAAGTTTAGTGCGTGAGCCAGGCAGACGGCATGCCGCACCCGCAGAATATTTGCTGCAGCAATCATATTTGCTGCTGCATCAGTCACCAAGCACTTCACCTTCTCTTCAAGAGCCCATTCCCTTAAAAGCTCTCGAGCAGTTCCAGCGATGTTCTCTGCTGTGTGACTGATAGGAAAAGGCCGAACTCCCAACAGGGTGGTGGAGAGTTCACCTGCATGAATTGCATGGCAGGTGACAGCGAGATACCACATATCTGCGGTCAAGCTGACACTGTCAACATTCTGCAGGGCTGCCTTGGCCTTCTCCTTTTCTTCCACATATAGTACCTCCTCTCCACCATGGCTTTAACTGTCTGCCGTGATGGAAGGGTGTGGGATCCAGTTTAGCCACCAGAGCACGGAAGCCAGGATCAGACACCACAGTGAATGGCTGGGAATCTTTCACTATGAAATCCACTAGACCTTCATCAAGCTCCTGCTTCCTGCTACCTAAAATATGGAAGTTAGCAGAACAAGATTAATTTAGTTAAGTAACTAATTTTATACACCCAAACCTGCGCAGTAAAGTTTAAAAGTTACTCTTAATATTGCCGGAAACAGCACCCGCTCACCTGGTGGAAACGTCATCACAGCAGCACCACCAGCTTCATTCTCATGTTTGACTCATCATTGATGACGTGTTATTATTATTATTATTATACACCAGATGTCGGGAACAAAGCAAACACTTCACCTGCAAATTAAAAATAAGATGTGTGTGTGTGGTTGTTGGATCGCAGTACCTCTCGTGTGTCACTGCCAATCCGCGTGTTCTTTAAATGAAGACTTCAAGTAAACAAATGTCAATTTCAAAATGTATTTAGCAAACAGATGTATTTAGCAAACAGATGTATTTAGCAAACAGAATCAATTCAAGATACAAATATTACAGAGCTCTGGGCCAGTTCATAACCCTAGCAACAACAAAGTCAATTGTCAGGGCATGAAGTCTGACGACCTAACTATCCCTTGACCCAGTCTTATATAGAAAGATATATGTAAATTATTGATGCTAATTCAGTCCAATCCAGTCCTTCTTCTTGGATGACCCCATCTTCTTCTTCCAGCCTCCCTTGGTGTTGGTGTGGTCCTTCTTGTCCATTATCTTCTCCAGATGGCCAGGTCCGAAGTCATATTCCTGCCAAGGAACTTATCAACACCAGTAAACTACGTTGTCATGTTTTACGATGGGGATCTACCCTTTCCTGTCTGGCTGGCTCCAACTGTCTGACCAGTCTTCAGGTCAAGGAAGGGTCAACTGACTTGCTTATGTGTATTCCTACTAAAGAGTATATAGTATTCCTAACTTCTAAACTAACTGTAACATAAAACCAAACATATAGTATAACACATGCTAATAGGATAAAAGATGCTAACAAGATAAAATATTTCTCTTCAGTCCCCCTTTTGGCCTAGCCTAAACTAGGCCAATACTACCAAATTATTGTCAATTCCCTTAAATCTCTCCATCACTTACTCCCATCAAGGGAATGGTTTCCCTTCGAATTTGAGCCATCTGGTAAGGAGGAGGTTGCTTTCCTTCAATTGCAGTTACGATTATACGATTACATAGAGAACGAATACAAGGAATACAGCAACAACCACACAAAATTAAGCCGGCAGTTGCAGAAATTAATGACATCAAAACAGATACAATGATCACTTTCCATTTACCAAACATTCTATCCATCCATTTCTCTAGTGGATTAGTTACACCAGAATGCTCCTTCATTTCGTCTGACAATGTCCGCAAACCTTCCAGTGCCCGGGTCACAGAACCATCTGGAGCTGTATTATTAGGAATGAATGTACAACATTGATCTCCAAACATAGCACAAACCCCTCCTTTTTCTGCTAAAAGCATATCAAGTGCCATTCTATTTTGCACAGTCATCAAAGAAGTGGCTGCAACCTGTTCTGACAAGCCAGCCACTGCATCTCTGATGAGATTCGCCAATCGCTGCACATTATAATGAACATAATTGATTCTATCCACATTCTTATTTGGAGTTATAGGAAACAGTGCAGAGATTAAAGGTAAATTTTCAAATCCAGCTGATACCTGGTCCACTAATTTATATTCATCAGGGACTCCCCTTGGAATTCCAATTGAATCAATATATGTTGGGGATCCCTGTGTGAGATCAAATGATGTTCCTCTCCTATATCTAATTGGAGGTAGCACCTGCTCCCCCTTTGAACTTAATAGAGTGATAGGGAGTAGGAGACGAACCAGAGTACATGTTCCTGACCAGTCGGGTGGGATTGCTGGCATCAGAGTGTGCGGATCACAGTGCCAAAACAAATCAGCTCGATGAACTGGAAAGTGTGAAGTGTTACTCCTTGTAGTGACATTTACCATGTACTTACACCATGTTGAAGGCAAGTCACCTACCAACCTTCTTCCCATTCGTGACAAGCAGGTAAAATTGGATCTGACTGAAACAAATGTAGGAGGAGATGTCTTATTCGAGACCACTGGAAAAAGAGCTGACAAAGTGGATCATACATGTGTCCATGTTCCTCCAAATTCCAGGGTCTCTACAGCCACCTATGATAAATCAAACTGAAATGTTGTATCACTCCCTTTAGTGTAATCAAGAATCACCCCTGTGTAACCCAGACAGATGTCTCCCACGTTGCCTTGAGATCCTCCCCACAACGCACACCAAAGTAGAACTGTAATCATTGTGCCGTCTCCTGTAGATGTTTCCGAATCTGTCCAAGCGTTCTCTGTGGATTACCTGCTGGGGTACATTGATTCCAGTGATACCAGAGTTAGGGTTAATGTGTTAGAGTGTTAGTATGTTAGTATGTTAGGGTTAACATGTGATGTTCACTCTACAACTTCAAAGGGACCAGTCCACCTGTGCTCTGGCCATTTTCACTTGATGGTTCTCAGAAGAACCCATTCAGCTGTGTGTTGAGTTCCTGGATCCTTCCTGACTGTTGTTACAGAGATTGCCTGTTGGGAGAAAACTGAGAGAGTCGTTTTTAGTTGAACAAAATAAGATTTATATTTCATAAAAGTGCTGGGCTGGTCTATGGATTTTCTGCTCCTGGTCCCGGAAAGAGAACACCCCTCTCGAGCTCAAAGGGGGTGAATCCTGTTCGGGAGCTAACAGAGCTTCTTACTGACATCAAGGCTATTGGAAGCGCCTGTGTCCATTTCATTCCACTGTGAGCACATATCTTGCCAATTTTGCTCTTCAGTGTTTGATTCATTCTTTCTACCTGCGCCTAACGCCTTCTCTACTTCTTCTTAAAATGAGTTCTATTCTCAAACCTAATTTGTTTGGGGAAACCATGTATCGGATTAATCAAAAATTTAATAACACTTTTTGCATCTTCTGCTTTTACGGGAACCGCCTCTGGGCAGCCAGTGTATGCATCCACTGCCACCAAGAGGTATCGGAACCCATTGACTCAGTCTATCATGTCAGTGAAATCTATAATTTTCTGGCCCTGTCATGGGGGCAATTGGAAACTTGCCCTCGTGTGGTCGAATTGTTGATTTCAGATTAAAGTGTGTGCATATTGAACATTCTCTGATATAATTTTCTACACTGGCTGACAAAAATGGATGCCACCAATGTGTTAGATACCGCATCATTTGTGGTTTCCTGCAGTGTGTCAGGCCGTGGGCCTCTTCCAGAACGGCATCTAACAGACCGGGCGGGAGAACAGGTCTGCCGTCTGGGCCCCGCCAAATTCCTTCAACTTTCACACAGCCCCCCTTTCCTTCCAAACTGTTTTTTCATGCGGAGAAGCTTCTTTTTGATCACAACTAAGTCTTTCCCTATCGTATCTTGGAAGAATTTCATGAACTGTTTTCTCTGCCAACAACAAATTGTAACTTGGTTTATAACCTGCTGCCTTCTTTGCTGCCTGATCTGCAGCCTCATTACCTCCTCCCTCCAGAGAGTTCTCTTTGCTGTGACCTTTGCACTTTACGACTGCGACCTCTGCTGGCTCCATGAGTGCCTGTGTCAGTTGCCTCATCTCTGCCTCATGTTTTATAGGAGATCCTGATGCTGTGTTAAAACCTGCCCGCAACCATTGACAAAGTTCTAAGTGTATTGCTCCCACTACATATGCTGAATCTGTATAGATGGTCACTCTCTTTCCCTTTGATATTTCTAATGCTCTAATAACTGCCTTCAATTCTGCAAGTTGTGCTGACTCTTTACCTGTTAGGTTTCCTGTTTCCACTTCCTCAAAGCCTTCTTCTGACTGTCTAACTATTGCATAGGCAGCTTTCAGACCCTCTTGTGGGTGTCTGAAACAACAGCCGTCTGTGAATAGTATTTCATCTGGATCCTTTAACGGCTCCGTCTTAAGATCTACTCTGATTTTTTCATCTTTCTTCACTTTCTCTTCACATCTGTGTGGTTCACCCTCTCCCATGCCATCTGCCATATTGATCCCTTCATGTGTGTATGTTATATGTGGTGCCGTTAAAATCTTGTCCATCCTGGTCTGCCTAAGTGAGGTCATGGTGAATGCTGCTGACCTGACCAGTGATACCACACTATGTGTTGTAAGAACTGTCAGAGCGTGACCCATCACTAAATGTGCTGTTTTTTGTAAAAGTTTTGCTACCCCTGCTACATGCCTTACACACGATGGGTGCCTGTTTTCAATGGGGTCCAGCATTATACTTGCATACATTAATACTTTCCTTTCACCCCCTTTTTTCTGAAAGAGAACACCATTTACTGTATGTTCTCCTTCAGAAACATCCAAAAAGAAAGTATCTTTATATTCCGGAATGGCAAAACATGCAGATGTCGTGAGTGCCTGTTTAAGAGCAATGAACGCTTTCTCTCCCTCAGTTGTCCATGTCAACCGAGCTGTCAAATTACGCATTCCCTGTTCATTCACCATTGCACGTAGGGGCGTAGTCTTTTCTGAGTATGCAGGGATAAAGTGTCTACTATAGCCCGCAAGACCCAGAAATGACAACATTTCCTTTACAGTCTCTGGCTTAGGATGTTCAAGGATAGAGGATTTATGAGCTGGTGATACACCTGTACCCTGAGCAGAAACCACCCTACCCAAGAACGTCACAGAGCGACGACAACACTGAAGCTTCTTTCTAGAGACCTTAAAGCCCTTTTCCCACAAATGCGTAAGGAGTGCCTCTGTTGCCCACAAACAAGACTCAGCTGATGTAGCCGCCAATAAAATGTCATCAACATATTGAATCAAGACCACCCCTTCTGGTAGAGTGAGGTCCTTCAACAACTTCCGTAATGTCTGATTGAAAATACCAGGGGATAAAATAAATCCCTGTGGTAAACGTGTATATCGTAATTGTCTGCCTTTATATGTGAAAGAAAAGATGTCACGCATAGCGGAGTCAGTGGGAGACAAAAAAATGCATTAGCCAGATCAATACATGTGAACCATTTATGGGAAGGAGACAAAGCTGATATTGCAGTATATGGGTTGGGAACTGGCACTGTGGGTGTTGTCACGATAGAATTAATACGTCTCAAATCATGAGCCATCCTATATTTCCCTTTTTCCTGCTTCTCAACTGGCAAAATCGGAGTATTCCATGCTGAAGTGGAATACTCAAGAACCCCAGAAATTAACAGCCCTTCTATTGTTTCCTGAATGCCTTCCTCAGCAGGTGGTCTGTGTTTATATTGACTCTGCCAGACAGGGTTGTAATCCGAGACACTGAATGTCACTGGCTCAACAGTAGAACACAACCCCACATCTGCCGGGCCAGAGGACCACAAAGTTTCTGGAAGTGAATTTAAAATTTGTGCACTGTCCGGATGATCAGTCTTTTCTCTCCCATGAAACCTCTGAATCTGTCGATGTTGTAAGATTACTGAGTTAGTAGTTGTATGCATTATCTTGTAACTCTTTTCTAAAGGAGAATATAACAGGCCAGGAATCTGAGTAGAGCTCCAATCTGTGACACTCATTAACCTTTTTATCATAGGACCAAGGTCCTTTGCCTGATGTTCAGCATGGATGGCGAGGGTAACGTGGGGACACGCTTCCTCAGCCATCTCATACCACTCATTTTGTTCAGCAGTAAGGTCAACCTGCGCAGCCACACCCTCAGGCCCCACGAACAAACACGGTGATGTAATCATCCAAAAATTTCCTTGTAACTTTTCTCTAAACGCATCCTGATAGACCTCATTATTCTCACGGTCATAAAATAGAGTGACATGATAGGGATCAACTGGCGGGGCAAAGGGACTCAGCATCGACAGCCAGGGCCTCCAGCTCTGAAACAATGCCACAACCCCGACACCAGGTGAGGTCTCAGGCTCAAGTTCTCCCCAATAATGTCCGCCCACACCCCTTGTTCTGGAAAGGGTGTCACACTCATCAGCATCTGTCCCTTCACACCTTGGTGTGGAATACAGCAATTCAATTTCATTCCATTAGGAAATTGCACCACCAGACCTTTGTCTCCACACAGAATAGCTGCTCCTGTCCTCACCAGGAGATCTCGTCCCAACAGGTTGATAGGGCAATGTGGTGAAATGACAAAGGGGTGCAACAGTCTGTTCAGCAAAACGAGTCACTAATGGCACAGAAAACGGCAGTCTCTCCGGTCTCCCTGAGAACCCCACAAGCTCGACGGTGTCAGATGAAATCAGCTCCGGTGTTAAATTCCATGAGATAGTGGAATAGCGGGCTCCTGAGTCAACCAAGAAAGAATGTCCTCTTCCCTGCACCGTCATGCGGACGAGGGGATCTGCCAGTGCCTCGTCCGCGGGGGCCCCTGGGCCCCATCACTGCCACTCATCGTAGTGCCAGTTTCCCGCTGGGAATTGGCCTTGTGGAGCAACCTCAGGATTTGGAGCACGATATTGAGGTCTTCCCCTTCCTCTGTTTCCTCTGTTAGACTGGGGGAAGAAAGGAGGGTTTGGGCCAGGTCCGAATGTTGGAACACCGCCTGGTACATCCGGATAGTTGCGATATGGACAGTTCCTTTGCCAATGACCATACCCTTTACAGGCGTGACACTGATCTCGGCCATAGTATCCACCCATCGAGCTGTATCCCTGCCCACCGCGTCTCCCACGCATGCCTCCCCTAGGACTCACCCAATGTGGGTTTATAGGTACAAAATCTTGCTGCGGACCTAACGGATCTGGCTGCACCTGCCGAGGAAACTGCTGAACCATCTGTTTCTCTTCCTTTCATTTATCATTAAGCTTTTTCCGTGCCTCATCTAACTGCATTTTTAGGAGCTGTTCCTGGGCTGTCATCACCCCCTCTTTCTTTCCCTGTTTAACTTTAAATGTGTTGATGTGGTGAGAGAGATGTCTCTCCCAGACTTCCGCTGTACTGCCTGGAAGGTCAGGATTTCCTTCCATGGCTTCTTTCACTGATTGTGGAAGTCCTAAAATTATTGCCTGACGGAACAAAGTGGTGTGTAGATTATCTGAGCCAGGATGGCACCCTGTGGCACCCTGTCTGCATTGCTCCTGGAGATACTGGAAATATCTGTCTCATAGCTTCACCAACCCTGGTTGCACAAGGGCCAAAACGTGCAGCATTAGGTCTGCCTTTAATGCCTGCTGCTACTTCAACTTTATCCAAATCCCAGAGAGACACTTGTCTCCCTAAAATTCCTCTAAAGTCTCCCACCGCCAGCTGCATGCTCTGTGTTAAACTGAAAAGGGTAGACATCCACTTGCCGCCTCCCTCTGCGGGTGGGGCATCTTATCCACCAAACAATTAATGTCTGTGATAGGAAATGGAACATATACTGGTAGCTGTCCTCCTCTTTTCTGTATCAGAGGGGCCTGGAACTGCAGCCTTCCTAAAACAGGCCCCTTACTCCGCGTGTGTATTCCTATCTGACCCGCCTCCTCATTATTTATGGCCCCTGTCAACGGTTCACCTCTATAGTCACACTCACTCTCTTCCCATGATTCTAATTCATATGGTTCTGTCTGAGCTTCAACAGGCTCCTGAACCTCCAATTCACCAATAAATGTAGCCGGAATTTTGTAGGTATCTGTCTTATTCTCACTCTCCTCTTTATCACTGCCATAAATCAATCTTGCCTTCTCCTCCCTGCGCTCAGCCCTGGCAAATCCTCCTGATGGATCAGCTCTTTTCACTTGTTTTGTTTGATTGCTAAATGTTTTAAAGACGTTTAACGCAGATTTTTGACTGTCCTGTTTTTTAAATATAGTTTGTTGGGAGATTTTAGGGCGAACCACCTGGGCTTCTTCTCTAAATTCAATTTTTCCTAAGTTATCTTCAACCTCTTCCTGTCCCTGTTTGATCCTTCTAACCTGTCTCCGAAGTTCACCCACTGTCTCACATAAATCCTCTATTTCTTCATCTCTATCCACGTCTAACTGACCATTGTTAATAGTCAAGACTGGCAATTGATATGGGGGTGGGGAAGAGGTAGTAGGTAATGATGGGTAAAGAGTGGTGTTAAGTGTCAATGTCTGGTTTGGATCTTCTAATGGAGACTTCTCTTCATTGGGCACTCGTGTAACCCCCCTAGATCTGCAATAGTGCACCGCTGCACATGTCACAGCCACAACATGTATCCTTCGGCGCTTATCTTCCAACTCCTTACCCTGTTTTTGCCACGATTTTCCTGCTATACAACCTAATTTTGGATTATCAAGATGATCCTGTAATATAGTGTGAATTTCTGACTCCCCCTTACACAATGCTTCTGCTAAATTAACCTTCACCTCTGGAGGGGGAAGTATCTTCTGCTTCTGAGCTTCCTTCCACAACTTTTTTATTGCATCCAATTCTCTCTCCCTGTCCTCTTCTTTCATGCCACTCACCACCTGATCAAGAGTCCACTTCCACTGTTCTTCCACAGACCGAGGATAGGGAGAACATTCTCCCTGATCCCAACACGCTTTACCACATTCCAGTTCCATCTTTAACTATGCTCCCAAGTGAGATTGAATGTGAATGACTCCAACGGTCAACTCAATGCCTCAGTGAAACAAGCTTCTAGATCAAACGTCTTTGATCCGGTTCCACTCTGGGGGTTAATTCCCAAGGACAAAGAGCCTTTTAATTCACGTTCACTCTGGCACTTTCCAACCCACACAAAAACACAAATCTCGGGCGTCGGGAGTGTCCGTCCCGTCAACTGCGCTCCGAGTCCCAACCCAAATCTTTTTCATATACAGTGCACTGCATACAGCAATACAGCACTGTACTAGTTACGGTTTACTCTAACCGTACTTATTTACGGACTCGAACCGTAATTACTAACGGACTCGAACCGTTATTGCTAACGGACTTGAACCGTTTCTATTTACGGACTCGAACCGTAATTGCGAACGGACTCGAACCGTTTCTATTTACGGACTCGAACCGTAATTGCTAACGGACTCGAACCGTTATTACTGCAGTCATTTCAATATTTTCTATATTTTTATCTGGAATTTATAACTAGGACACTTCAATTGACAGTGACGACAAATTTTTGGAAATTGCCAATGTGCAGAACTTTTGATTAAACAGGTGTCTGCTTACCTTTTATTAGGGATCCCTTTGTCGTCAGTTGTCTTCCGAAGTGACCGTTGTTGAATTCTTTGCCTCAGATGACTTCTCTGTCTTCATCACGTCGGGGTCACCAAATTGTTGGATCGCAGTACCTCTCGTGTGTCACTGCCAATCCGCGTGTTCTTTAAATGAAGACTTCAAGTAAACAAATGTCAATTTCAAAATGTATTTAGCAAACAGATGTATTTAGCAAACAGATGTATTTAGCAAACAGAATCAATTCAAGATACAAATATTACAGAGCTCTGGGCCAGTTCATAACCCTAGCAACAACAAAGTCAATTGTCAGGGCATGAAGTCTGACGACCTAACTATCCCTTGACCCAGTCTTATATAGAAAGATATATGTAAATTATTGATGCTAATTCAGTCCAATCCAGTCCTTCTTCTTGGATGACCCCATCTTCTTCTTCCAGCCTCCCTTGGTGTTGGTGTGGTCCTTCTTGTCCATTATCTTCTCCAGATGGCCAGGTCCGAAGTCATATTCCTGCCAAGGAACTTATCAACACCAGTAAACTACGTTGTCATGTTTTACGATGGGGATCTACCCTTTCCTGTCTGGCTGGCTCCAACTGTCTGACCAGTCTTCAGGTCAAGGAAGGGTCAACTGACTTGCTTATGTGTATTCCTACTAAAGAGTATATAGTATTCCTAACTTCTAAACTAACTGTAACATAAAACCAAACATATAGTATAACACATGCTAATAGGATAAAAGATGCTAACAAGATAAAATATTTCTCTTCATGGTTCATTATTTATTACTGCATGAATAAGAGTTCGGCGGCACCATTTCAAAGTGGTCCCAGACTTGAGATCTCCTCCTGGTTGGTTCCATTGCAAAGCAATAAGAAAGCAAACCGAAAGCAATATGAACACTAATCAAATCAATCCAAAAAGGTATTGACCAGTTTCATCCATTTTTAAACACAACTGAGACCTGCCAATTGTTCAAAGCCCGAATTGAACCGAACCAGTCAGCTGATTCAGTCTGAATGAAGCAGTGAAGTGGTTCAAACGTCATCAGTCACGTGATTTGAAGCGAGCTCCGGAGCAGTGCTTCAGAAAAAAACTCTACCGAGTTTTGGGGCGTGGTTCGAAGCCCCGTGTCAGAGGGAACATCACTACCCGTTACCGACCCTGCCTGTCTTCGTTCTGCCTGCCTCGCCTGTTCCCCGGACAACCAACCTGCTTTCTGCCCCTGACTACGACTTCTGCCTCAGCCTTTCTGGTTCCTGTCTGCTCACCTGGTTTTGACTTCTCCGCCTGGCCCCGACTTCGCTGCTGCTCGTCCCCAGTCTGCTCCGCTACATCGTCAGCCTCCTCTCCTGTAAGACCCTTTCTGTCACTCCTGCCCGCTGTCAGCGGAACTGCACGGTTCTGAGAATTTGCGTCCTTCCCCTTTTGGTTCTGCATTCCGGCTCTGCTCGACCCACTCCCCGAGCCTGCAACCCATAGACTTTGTGCGGGCCCTGAGCCTGAAGAACGGACTATTTCCTGTGTTTCCTTGTCTGCCCGAGTTCCTGTTTGCCCGTGTGTTAATAAGTCATTACCACGGTCCAGCTTTCCAGAGTGCTGCATTTGGGTCCAACTTGCACCTGTCACAATCTGTATAATTGATGATAAAATACTGGGTGCTGTAGTTGCCAGAATTTCACCAATCACAACATATGAGATATAATGGCATGCTATTTTGGACTGTTACTGGAATTTGTTTATGGTAAATTACAATGAACAAAAAACAATATACTGTAACATTTGCAGTAAATATACCAATTATAATAAAAAGCTGATTATGGTAAACTCTTAAAAATAACAAATATATTTTTAAAATAATTAGTCTATATTGGTTGAAAGAATATGCCAAAACTGATCTAAAGTACAGAATTTAATTGCAAATTTCAGCTTTGCTGGAAGTGGTGTTACAGATTTTAACCATAAAAAATTAAGGTATAACACATGAGCAATTAGTTTGTCTGCGTACATTTTACAGTCAAAAACTTCTAATGGTAAAGTATAAAGGACATAACAAATTAAACTCATTATAAACCAAAGTACAGAAAATCACTAATTTTTTTTTTTTTTAAACTAAAAATTGTCAAGAACGAAACCAATCCAACTCCTTTTACAGTACAGTGATCCCTCGTTTATAGCGGGAGTTACGTTCCAAAAGTAACACGCGAAAAGTGAAATCCGCGAAGTAGCAACTTTATTTTTTTAAATTATTTTACAATGCAATACTGAACAGTAGAATGAAACCAAACATCAAAACCTGTTTTAAAGACCAAACTTGTTTAAAACAATAATTTTAATATAGTAATACTGTACAAGATTGGAAACATTGTCACTCGCGTATTTCCCAGTCCCAGCTGAGCCTCTTCGTCCTGACTCCGCTCCGCTGTAGCGTCTGTTTCTACTGAAGGCGCAGGAGTCTTTCTCCGAGAGAAGAACATTGTTTTGGGTAGTTGTTGGCGCTCTTTCTTTTTCTGAGCAAGAAGATTTTTATAAACGGATATGCCACCTTCAATTATATTTGAGAACTGCAATGAACGACTCATCAAAGGGTCCCATTCTTGTGCCGTGCGCTGAAGTTCAGTGGCCATTCTCACCATGGTTGCTAAGCGACCAAGTGCAAACGTAAAGTTGGCAGAATGTACAGAAACGAAAACTGTTGACAAGTGAAAAATCAATACAGTACAGCGTCAATATTTTATTTCTAGACAACAGTAAAGCCCCTGAGCCAATCAGGATTCAGAGGCACTGTAAAAAAAAATAAAAATAAAAAAAATCCGCGAAGCCGCGAAAGATGAACCGCGATATAGCGAGGGATCACTGTATACTCACAAAGCAGTGTGTTAGGAGTTCCAAGTGTTTTCCCTCCCCCCCATCTGTGTCTTGTCTGTATCCCTTGTCTGTCTAGTCTCAGGTTGGGCGAGCGGCTTCAACTCTCAGCGTCGGGCGATCAATGCACACCTGAAACCGATCTCCAGCCAATCATCCAACCTGCCGTTCACTTTAAAAGGCTGGTCAACTCCCCAATCATTGCCAATTCGTTGTTAACCCCCCTATGGTACAGCCTGGCTCCTAAAACTGTGAATGCAAGATTGTTTCATCGTTCCTGTTTCCAGTTTGGAACTGATTGTTAGTCTCTCCCGCAGATTGCCTTTTGGACGCCTGTTTGCACTGCCCAGCTTGCGCCAGCTTGACCGTGTTTTTCTGCTTCCAGCAACACTTGTTTTTGCCCGGAACCAAATTTTCAGTAAATCTTATTTCCAACTTCACCCAGTCGTGTGTGTCTGCATTTGGGGGTCTTGATTCATGTCCATCAAATGGACCCCGTGGATACACAGTGCGCTGTGTCTTGCCAGGGAGCCTTACTGGGGCAGCATGGACAGCTGTTACAAGCCCTGGTTGAGAACAGCACTCAGGTGGCCAAGGCAATGGCTGACCTGACACAAGAGGTTGCGCTCCTTGCGGGCTCTGCTCTGCAACCAGCCGGTCCCACTCCCAGCACCATTGACACATCCCTGTGGATCCCCAGCACTCACATCTGCAACCAGGAACCGTACCAGGGGGACCTGGACAAGTGCCGGGTATTTCTCCTCCAGTGCTGGTTAGTGTTTCAACAGAAGGTCCAGTTGTTCACTATTGATTTCGCTAAGGTGTGTTATCTAGTTGGTCTGTTACGAGGCAAGGCACTGGCGTGGGCACAAGCGGTCGGTTCCCACCGCTGCCTGGAAGCCGTGTCCTATGCCGAGTTGGAGGGGAACCTGAAAGCAGTCTTCGACCACCCAGACCACTCCGGGGACGTGGCCATGCGCCTGCTATCCTGCCAGAGAAACCGCTCTGTAGCTGATTTCTTGGTGTTGTGGACCTTGGCGGTGGACTCTTCGAAGTGCTGAACAAGTGCCGGGGAATTTCTCCTCCAGTGCTGGTTAGTGTTTCAACAGAAGGCCCAGCAATGAGCCAGCACTACGCGGAGTGTTCCAGCAAAGGTCGAGCGAGTGCCTGCAGGACGTACAACTGCTCTGGCAGGAATCCCAGGACCTGCACTCCTGGTCTCCCTAGGCCATTTCTTTGGAAAACTGCCTGAGGGCGAGATGCCAGGGTTGAGCCTCCCACACCCCGAGTCATCCTGCTGCACCATCCACGGCCCCAGTTCTCTTCCCCACCCATTTGGGGCCTTCCGGTCCGGTTAAGATTGCTCACACCGTGTCCTAGGATGCGCCAACCATTGCAGAACAGTCTATGAAACTTGGGCGTGCCAGGCTAACACCAGAGGAGCACCACCGCAGAATCTGAGTGGGTGAGTGCCTGCAATGCGGCCAACCAGGTCATTTAATTTCGGGTTGTCCAGTTGGACCAAAAGGGCAGGCCCATTAGTAGCTGTAGGGGTACTGACAGGCCAAAGTCAGGTACGGACAAAACCCCCATCTTTGGATCAACTCCTGTTGTTGGTTTCCTTGTGTGTTGGAGGTCAAGTTTTTCCTCTCCAGGCCCTGGTCGATTCTGGAGCCGAGGACAGTCTGCTGGATCAGGAATTGGCGGTGCAAGCGGACTGTGTGTTGGAACCCCTGCCATCGCCATACACCACTACAGCCTTGGATGGCAGGGTCATCTCCCGCGTCACTCACAAGACGGTTCCTGTCACGCTCATCACCTCGGAACCATTCGGAGCCAATCTCCTACCTGGTGATCCCAGCTTCGAGGACTCTGATGGTACTGGGTTATCCCTGGTTGCGCCGCCATAACCCCCAGATTGACTGGGTACAAGGCAAAGTGGTGAGTTGGAGTTCGCACTGTCACTCTCTCTGCCTCAAATTGGCGCTGACTCCCAGAGTGAGTTCAGCCGCTCCATGCTCCCCACCAACAACCCCCAACCTTTCTGGGGTGCCTGAACAGTACCACGACCTCCGTGAGATGTTTAGCAAGGAGATGGCACTTTCCACCATTGAGCTATTGACCGGGGCATCCCTTCCTCCCGGTCAGCTATACAACTTGTTACGCCCAGAGATGGAGGCCATGGAACGGTACATCGCAGAGTCCCTAGCAGCGGGACATCTGACCGTCCTCTTGGAGCGGGGTTCTTCTTCCTGGAGAAGGACAAGTCTCTCCGGCCATGCATCGATTATCGGGGCTTGAACGACATTTAGAACAAGTACCCCCTGCCGTTGATCTCCTCTGCTTTCATGCCTCTCTAGGATGCACGTGTTTTCACAAAGCTGGATCTCCGGAACACCTACCACCTGGTCCAGATTTGCAAGGAGGGCGAATGAAAGCTGGTGTTCACCCCGTTAGGGCACTTCGACTCACCAAAGCCCCAGCGGTGTTCCAGACCCTGGTGAATGACTTACTCGGGTTTTCTCCTTCAGGTTGTGCACATAGACGACATTCTGATCTTCTTCTGGAGCATGGAGGAACATGTGGCTCATGTGCGGCAGGTCCTGGCGAGACTGTTGGAAAACAGGCTATTCGTCAAGGCTGAGAAGTGCCAGTTCCACGCTAACTCTGTCCCTTTCCTGGGTCTCATCATTCAGGGTGGCAGCGTGAAGGAGGACCCAGAGAAGTTCAGAGCCTTGATGGAATGGCCGATCCCGGCAAACCGGAAGGGGTTCCAACATTTTCTGGGGTTCGCCAACTTCTATCATAGGTTTGTCCGGGATTACAGTAAGGTTGCCTTACCCCTCACAAAACTCACTTCTGTCAACGTGAGCTTCAGCTGGTCATCTGAGGCAGACAAGGCGTTTGTGAAATTAAAGATGTTGTTCTCCACTGCTCCAGTTCTCATCCAACCAGATCCCAGTAAGCAGTTTGTGGTCGAGGTGGACGCCTCGGATGTAGGGGTTGGGGCCGTGCTGTCAGAGTTGAAACAGAGCAGCCCAGTAAAACCCGGCGTGAATCAACAAAAGACACAGACACAGGTAACCCTGCAAGGGAGAGCGAGCAGCAGTTCACTCTGGAACACCCTCCGTCGCTCTGCTGCTCCTCTGCAAACCTCCTTCCTTTATTCACATCAGCTCATTATCCATGTGGAATTTTCACCTCCTCCCAAGATGCTTTTAGGGTTTCAGATAATCTCACAGTAAATCTGGTGCTCTGGACAAGTGTACTAAATCAAGAGAGGTAAAAAAACACTCTGTTTCTTCTTCATGCACTTGGGTACTAAACATACAAATGCATTTAAATGAGAATATAATAATTCTCACATTTCCCTCCTGTTTATCGTTAAATGCATCTAGATTCTCATTATCCTTAATACATCTTTTCACTTTTATGAATTTTAAATATATTACTTCATTTTCCTAGACAATACATTTCTTACACTCAAGAGTTTATTGTGGGTGCAACTTAAAACATTTCAAACAGATCTTTAACATAATGCAGTGCATTAGTCCAATCTTGTGAATCCACTTCTCTTTCATCCAGTAGAGGTCGTTCTTCCACCTGCAGCAAAGCACTAGTAACAGCTAAACCCGCAAGCCGATCAATGCAACCCTGAGCAAGAGGTACTACACAACAAGCTAATATGGCCAATACGATCAGTACTATCCCTATTACTGCCCCTTTCTTGAACAACAATAGGCTGGACTGGACAAGCAACACGAGGCAGATGTACAAGAAGACCCAGAGCAGGATGTACTTCCTGAGGAGACTCAGATCCTTCAACATCTGCAGGAAACTCCTCTGGATGTTCTACCAGTCTGTGGTCGCCAGCATCCTGTCCTACGCTGTGGTGTGCTGGGGGGGAGTGTGACAAAAGCGGACCTCTCCAGGCTGGAGAAGCTGATCAGGCGGGCCAGCTTGGTGGTGGGGATGAAGCTGAAACCTCTGGCGACAGTGGCAGAGAGGAGAACTATTGACAAACTGCGGAGCATCATGGACAATGTCTGCCACCCTCTGCACACTGTCATCCACAGCCAGAGAAGCCTGATCAGCCAGAGGCTGCGCCTCCCCAAGTTCAGGACAAACAGACTGGGGAACTAATTCATCCCCCGAGCCGTCAGACTGTTCAACTCCTCACTGGGGGGGAGGAGGGCCAACAGAAGGACTGGAATAACACTGGAATAACATAATACTGTGACATCCATTCATTTAGTTCATTCATCCATCTATTCATTTATTTACATTTTTATAGTTTTATATTCTATTTTTAATTTATTCTATTTTATTTATTATTCTATTATCTTTAATAGGTTTAATGGTGTGTAATGGTGGTGGGTAATTTTGTACACTGCTGTACGTTTTTTTTGGAGATGCTAATTTCTCTGATGGACACCTCCTAAAGGGATCAATAAAGTACTCAATCAATCAATCAACAGTTTCCTCCATCTTAAAATCATGCTCGTAAATCAGTCTAATAGGGGACTGCCGTCGTCAATCATTGTCTTCTGTAATTTGGTCAGATTCTTCAATGCGCTATCAAGTGGCCATCTGCATCATTTTCTGGGACAAATGTGCAACAGTAATCTCCTACCATCGCGCAAACTCCTCCTCTAGATGCTGTCAATAGATCTAAGGCCATCCTATTCTGCATAGTCATTAATCTCAGCGCAGTCAGTTCTTCTTTAACTCCTTTAAGAGCAACCTTTGTCAAATTGGTAAACACTTTCAGACTGTAATCAACCGTTTCTAATCTTAAATGTGTTCTTTGCCACACCTACCAAAGGAAACAGACTAACAACCTTTTCTCCCTCTGTCCAGTGTTTAAACTCTTGCGGTACATCTGTTCCCCACACTGAGTCATGTGGTTTGAAATCTATATTTAAATCTCTCCTGCGACGTGATTGTGTAACGGTTCTAGCATTAGCAGCATAAATTATGACTGATCACTGAGGTAGACCGAAGCACACACTCCTGACCAGTTTGCTGGTAGGTGAGCATATGCGTTGTGTCCACAAAGCCACCAACCGTTGTTGATCAAATACATGTCATTCTGTCCTGGTGCGCCTTGTGAATAAGTGGAAGTCAATTATAGCCACTTGGGCACGATTGTGTAGTCTTATTAAACATATAGGAATTACAATGATGATCTTGGACACATTCTTCATTGCAGGCTGTATAATTGTAGTTGGTTCGCCTTAGACAGGATGGTCGGTAAATCAGCGTCGCACTTTGTTTCCAATCTGGATCTTTTGTTACCTTGCAGGGTGTATAGATGATCCTGCAAGTGTCAGCATGTAGCGATCCTAGTTGTGTCTAACCTTCTTGCACATAACAGTGTGTGATTACCCGTAATCTGCACGGGGATTTTGTATTTATCAATCTTTCCCGCCATTTCTCTCAGGGGTTCTTGAGTGCAATTTTTACGCATGTACAGTGTTCCATTGATTAATCGAATCCCATGCACTCCCCTTTTGCCCACTCCTACGTGAACATAACCTTTCGGGTCCTTCATTGGTTTGGCGGTTACCCGTGCGGTGTGTATGGAAACCGGGATCATTGAGCATACATAGAAATTTGAATGGTTTTGGGTGCACGCCATGAAGTTAGCATAGCGCCATTATGTGTTTAAACTGTAAATATGTGGCGATTCTCTACTTGGATGTAACCCTGAATGTTCTAAGTGGTTGACTATAGTACATTTTGTACGTGCATGTTGGCTATTTCGCTCTAAAGTAATATTCTGTCCCTGATTACCTCCCTCCTGTTGGAAGTTCCAAAGGCCGAAACTCACAAGTCCTGCCGCCACAGCATTCACCACAACCAGGAAGAACAACTTAATTTCTTTTTCTCCTCTTCTCAGGTTTTGACGGGGTTCAGCTGTTGCTGGACCTATACAGGCAGTCAGCCGTTTACAGACAAACCGTCACTGCTCCCTCGTTTTCACCTGGAAGTGTCCGTTGTTTCTTACAGTGGGAAAGATGTACCCACAAGGGCCGTTCCGCTATCCGCACAGCTGTAGATGTCTTCAACAGGATCTGGAACGGACCTTCCCAGCGTGGGTCACTCCACTTAACTCTTTGAATGCGCTTCACCCACACATAATCTCCCACGTCAACACTGTTATCTTCTTCCTGGGGAGGCAAAGGCATATCTGGCAGATTATTCATTCTTTGAACATCTTTTTCTTGCAGCACTTTTCTCATAATCTGCAACTGTCATTACTACTTCATCATCTCCTGTCTTGTTGGAAAGGAGGTAAGACGTAAGGTCTACACACATCACTTCAAATGGTGACAATCCTGTGGTTGCATGCGGTGTGATATGCATCCAAAATTTCACTAAATCTAGACAATAAATCCATGATTTTCCTGTTTCATCCATGCATCTTCTTAACCTTGACTTAATTGTGCCATTTGCTCTCTCTACGAGGCCTGCACTCTGTGGATGATATGAGCAATGATTCTTTAAAACTAATGTTAAATATTTGTCCTATCCTGTCAATTATTTCATTCACAAAATGTGATCCATTGTCACTCCAAATGAATTTTGGAACCCCAAATCTAGGTATTATTTCTCTACATAGCGCTTTTGATGCTGTTACTGCGTCTGCTTTTGATGTAGGAAAAACTTCAATACATCTAGTAAAAGGATCAATTAACACTAAGCAATATTTCTTTCCTCCACAGGGACTAAGTTCAATGTAATCCATACAAATTGTGTGAAAAGGATAGGATGGTATAGGTGTTTTACCTTTCTGTGGCTTAATACCTCCCTGAGGACTATGCTTCAAACAAATCGGACATGCTAAACAAAATTTTTTAGAGTAAGATGGAAATCCTATTACATAGAACTGATTGTACTACCTTCACCATCCCTCCTGTTGAGACACTGTAAGGCCCATGGCTCACAATAACCACCCATCTATGTATACATATTTCTTGGCAATACAGGTTTTCCATCAGGCATTGTGTAAATTCCATTCACTATCTTACCACTGTTTTTTCCACTGTTTTTCTGTCTTGCTGCTGTGTGTTTGCATGTCTCTCAGAAATTGTCACGATTAAATTTGGAATTCCGCTATTAATAGAAATATTTGTCTCTCTGTGGCTTCCTTCACGGTTTCATCCGCAAAGTTGTTGCCCAATGTGGTGCTATCGTCCCCTTTTTTGTGTGCAGCACATTTACATACTGCGACAGCTGTTGGTAACAGAATTGCAGACAGTAGCCTGTTAAGCAAGTCTCCATGTGTTATTTTCTTTCCTGTATTTGTTACCATGCCTCTATTTTTCCACTGATTTGCAAATATGAATCGTGTAGAGTGTGCATACTGGCTATCTGTATAAATGTTTACAGTTTTCCCTTTCATCAATTCACAAGCTCTGATTAGTGCAACTAACTCTGCTGCCTGTGCAGAGTAGTATGGTGGTAAGGCTTTTGCTTCCAGTACCGTGTCTTTTGTGACAATAGTGCAGTTATCTTGTCGCGGCAGTAGGTGCGGAAGATGGCCACCCTCTCCTGGTAGTCCGCGGGCAGCCGCTGCGCAACAGTTGTCCTCGTGTGTATGGAGAGATGCCGCCTCCTCATAAAGCGAAAACACTAAGATTGCGCAATTTCCATTTTCAGCCGCATATTCGATGTCCTGCAGTTTAAAGTAAGCCTCATTCATACGCGTCTCGCTTGACCGGCGCCATTTTAGGGGATCCTTACGCATAGGTGTGCCGCTAATCGATTGGCGGAGCGTTTACCGTAGTGCACCCACCGAAGGCGCACAGCAGATTTTGGAACTCAGTCCACACACAAGGCGCACCATATTATAAGGCGCACCGTTGATTTTTGAGAAAATCTCAGTGTTTTAGGTGCGCCTTATATTCGTGAAAATACGGTAGTTGTATATCGGCCCCCTGTTGGGGGGCTGACTTATGGTGTTGAGGTAGAACATGTGGCAGTGTTCCCTCAGAACCCACTCCTGTCAGATCATTCTTTGATCACTTTTACATTTATGATTAAGGATTGTTCTATGTGCAGAACTCAGTCTTACTATAGCAGATGTCTTTCAGATAATGCTGTAGCTAAGTTTAAGGAAGTGGTCCCTGTGCTGATCCCAGGACCACCATGTGTTTCCCCAGGGATCAATCATTATAATCTTAGCCCTGCAGAGTTTGACTCTATTGCTGAAGGTGCAGCAACATCACTGAGAATCATGCTTGATTCTGTTGCCCCCCTGTAAAAGAAAATAGTAAATCAGAGGAAGTGTGCCCCATGGTATAATTCACACATTAGGACCCTCAAGCAGAAAGTGCGAAGACTAGAAAGAAAGTGGCATTTTTGTGAAATAGATAGCTATCATGTAGCCTGGAAAGACTGTCTATTAGTTTACAAAAAGGCTCTCCGTAAGGCTAGAACAGCTTATTTTTCTTCTTTAATTGAAGAAAACAAGAACCACCTCAGGTTTCTTTTCAGAACTGTGGCTAAATTAACCAAGGATCACAGTGTTTTAGATCCACGTATCCCTTCTTCCCTTAGTGGTGAAGACTTCATAAGCTTCTTCACTGATAAAGTTCTAGCTATCAGAATAAAAGCTAACCAGGCCATCCCAACAACTGGACCATCACCAGATTGTGGGAACATACAGGTTCTCTAACGAGCCCTTAAACTCCTTCAGCCCTATATATTGTTCTGAGGCGTCTTCGCTAATTCAGAAATCAAAGTCCCCCACGTGTCTTTTAGATCCCATCCCAACACACCTGTCGAAGGATGTTCTACCAATGATAGACAGTTCTATCCTGGACAAGATCAGTTGTTCTTTAGTGACAGGTTATGTACCCCCAGTCCTACAAGGCGACAGTGATTAAGCCGTTGCTTAAAAAACCATCTCTAGATCCCGATGTACTAGCAAAATATAGGCCGATATCCAACCTTCCTTTTATCTCTAAAATTCTTGAGAAGGTTGTGGGGACTCAGTTACTGGAGCACCTGCAGAGAAACAGCCTGTTTGAGAGGCTTCAGTCAGGCTTTAGAGCTCATCACAGCACAGAAACAGCACTTCTTAAAGTTACTAATGATCTTCTTATAGCTTCAGATCATAGACTGGTTTCTATGGTGGTTCTGTTGGACCTCAGTGCTGCTTTTAACACAGTTGATCACAGCATCCTGTTACAGAGACTGGAACATGTGATTGGGATCAAAGGGACAGCACTAGACTGGTTTAGATCGTATTTATCAGATACATACCAGTTTGCTCATGTCCATGGTGTTCCCTCTTCATACAGTAGGGTTAGCCATGGAGTTCTGTACTTGGACCAATCCTTTTCACCTTGTACATGCTTCCCTTAGGAAACATTATTCGGCAGCATGGGATAAATTTTCATTGTTATGCTGATGACACTCAGCTTTATTTATCCATGAAACCAGAGGAGACAGAGAAGTTAGTGAAGCTCCAGACCCGTCTTAAAGACATAAAGTCGTGGATGTCTTCAAATTTCCTCCTCCATAACTAAGGAAAAACTGAGGTCATGGTGTTTGGCCCTGAACTTCTCAGGGATAGATTAGATCACATGATCACTCTAGATGGTATCTCATTATCATCTTGTCTCTGTGAGGAATCTTGGAGTAACTTTTGATCAAAATCTCTCCTTCAACTCACATTAAAACAGTCTCTAGAAGTGCCTTTTTTCACCTGAGGAACATCACAAGGATTAGGAAACTACTGCTGAAAAGGTAGTTCATGCATTTGTTACTTCCAGGCTGGACTATTGTAATTATTATCAGGGTGTCCAAACAACTCTTTAAGAAGCCTCCAGCTGATCCAAAATGCTGCAGCCAGAGTTCTGGCAGGTATTGACAAAAGAGATCACATAACTCCTGTACTGGCGTCTCTCCATTGGCTGCCCGTTAAATTGAGAATAATTTTTAAAACCCTTCTTTTGACCTACAAGGTCCTCAGAGGCCTAGCTCCATCCTACTTGGAGGAGCTAGTGACACCTTACCAGCCCAATAGACCGCTCCGCTCTCATAACGCTGGTCTACTTGTGGTTCCCAGAGTCTCTAGGTGTAGAATGGAGGGCCGAGCATTTAGCTACCAGGCCCCCCTGCTATGGAACCAGCTCCCTGTCCAGGTACGGGAGGCTGACTCCATCTCTGCTTTAGTCTAAATTAGTCTTAATACCTACCTCTTTGAAAAAGCTTATTGTTACTAATTCTGTAGTTCCAGTTACTATCATAGACAGACTAATTATCATACTTAAGGGGTCATCTAATCATTAGGTTAACATCTTAGTCATGCTGCTATAGGCCGAGGCTGCCGGGGTCCAGAAACATGATCACCTAACAGGCCTCTGTCACCACACTGGGTCATGGTTTCCTCTCCTCTCCTCATCAAGTCGACTTGTGATGCTGTTTCTTGTGTAGTTTGTCTGTCCCCCCCCTTCTGTATTCATTTACAGGTATCGCCGCCTTCCGAGCTGCATAATGACCTCCGACCCCGTTGACCCACTCAACCGGCAGCTTACTCAATATAATGTATTTTTGTATGTATTTCTATGCTATATGCCCATCCTCTCCTCTCCCCTCCTCTGCTACCTATTCTATCCTCTACCTGTCCTCCCCCTTCTCTCTCTCTACCCAGCCTGTCATCAGCAGGAGGTTCCCCCTACATGAGCCTGATCCTGCTCAAGGTTTCTTCCTGTTAAAGTGGAGTTTTTTCTTGCCACTGTTGCTTGTCTGGGGTTAGGCCCTGGGATTCTGTAAAGTGCCTTGAAACAATTTTGATTGTAAAAACACGCTATATAAATAAAGATTGATTTGATTTGTGAAGGACTATGGCTTTAAATTGGCTTTAGAAGAGTGGCGACACCTGCTGGAGGGGGCCGAACAACCCTTTGTAGTCTGGACCGACCACAAAAATCTCACCTACATCCAGTTGGCAAAGAGGCTGAATTCCCGTCAGGCCAGGTGGGCACCGTTCTTTACATGATGACCTCCGGCCCCGCTGACCCGTTGTATCGTGTATTTTTGTGTGTGTTTCTGTGCTCTGTGCCTCTCCTCTCCTCTGCCCTCCCTCTCCTTCTCCTCACCCTAAAAACAATGTTTATTAGTTTCCCTAGGAGGCACTGTTTGAAATGTGCAGAATACCCTTTTTTTCATATGAACAGGCCAAAATCAACTTAACTCACACCAGGCTTGGTGGACCCTGTTCCTGGGTTGGTTCAACTTTAATTTCACATTTCAACCACAGCAATCAGAAACCAGATGCTTTGGCATGCCAGTTCATCCCGCTTGAGGAAGAGGAGAAGGCTGTGGACACCATCCTAACACAACCATACTCATTATTTTGGATTGGTTTTCTAAGGCAACTTGTTCCCCTTTCCTAAACTCCCGTACATCTTGGAAACTACAGACCTGCTAGTCCAGCATGTGCTCTGCTTACAACCTTCCCGAAGATATCATATCCAACTGTGGTCCCCAATTCTCTGGAAGGCTTTCTTTTAGTCCTTCTGTCATGGACCAAACAGTAAGAAAAATAGGAAAACAAAGTTTTCATTGAATATTAAAAGTTGTTATTTCCCCAAAGGAGAGTCTTAAACAATTTAAATCAAAATTTAAAATCTGGACCTAAAAAAAGAGGACAAGAAACAAAATAAAACTCAAAATCAAAACCCCCAAAAGATTAAATACAAAAATACATGTGAAAATCGTAGTAACCCAAGTCTCCCTGACCTGACATCAGTCTAATAGTTTGGCCAGAGGGGAAGGTAACAATATTTAAGCCACCTCTTTTTCTGCCCCAGGAAAGACCTTCCACCAGCATGATAACTTAAAAGACAATAGAAAAAAACAAGAAGCAAAACAACAGAAAATAAATAAACCCATTTAAACAATGCAAAGTTAGAATAATTAATGGATTACAATGTAATGCTTAAAGTGCAAATCAAATATTTATAATGCAAAATGCAAGCAAAATGTCTGGAGTGTGTGCAATTGCAACTAAAACTGACTAAATGAAATTATGAGATGTGTGTACCATATTACCAACACTGTTTGACTGTGGCCTTCACACCTTGGATACCACTTGTAGTCTCACCTCTGGGTATCATCCCCAGCCCAATGGCCAGGCAGAATGAGCAAACCAGGACATGGAGCCCTGGGCTGCGTGACATCACATCTCCCTGGTCCACTCCCATGCCATGGGTGGAAAATTCCATTCAGTGCTAGATATATTGTGCATGTTACTGTCTGTCCTAGCACCAAAGCAGCATTTCCTGGTTTTTCTCTTTCCAGTGCCAGAGAGGCAGTTTCCTGCAGTGTCCAAAATACTCACTATTCATACGCCTTGGTCAAAATTGGTGGGCCCGTCCCTAAAATGGGTACCACCCCGTGAGAATAGTAGCACCTTGAGGGGATTCGATAGCGTGATTATTGCACATTTGCCTCAGGCAATGCACAATAAAAGGCCACTCTAAAATGTGTAGTTTTATCACACAGCACAATGCCACAGATGTAGTTTTGAGGGATGCTGAAAACAGCTCTGACTATCTACCATAGCTGTTGCCCATTTCAGAGACTATGGTAGTACATCCAACTGAACCTCAGACCCACTTCGGACAGACTGAGAACACTGGCCCCAGACCTCTCCATCCTGCATCGTTGGAGACCAGCCAATTTGACAGCTGTTGCAACAATTAATTTGCATAACCAAAGAATAACTGCATAAACTGTCTCACAGAATCTCATCTGCATACCGGTCATCCTTAGTGGGGTCTCGACCTATCTGCAGGTAATCAACTTGTGTAGGCTCACATTTGATGGCTTCTGGTACTTTTGAGAGGAGTTCTCTTCAAGGATTGATCCCAGTTTTCATTATAGAGAGATAGCATGATAGCATGGCAGATAGCATGTATATGCATCATGTGGGTGAACATATTGCTGATGTCATTGTTGTGGATTGAGTGACACACTGATGTGTTGTGGTTATGGTATGGGCAGGTATTTGTTTAGGACAAAAAACACACATGCATTTTATTGATGGCATTTTGAATGCAAAGAAATGGCCTAATGTGCAATTCATCCACCAGTATCACCTCATGTTGCAGCATCATAATGCACGGCCTCATGTTGCAAAGGTCCTACATGATTCCTGGAAGCTGAAACCATTCCTTTTGCCATCCCATGGCCAGCATACTCACCAGACATGTCACCTATTGGGCATATTTGGGATGCTGTGAACTGGCCTATTCAACAGCGTGTTCCAGTTCTTGCCATTGTTGAGAAACTTCACACAGCTATTGAGGATTGCTCCAACGAGAGGATTAGGCCAAGGATTTGACCAACATTCTATATGCCACAATCAACAACCTGATCAACTCTTTGCGAAGGAGAAGTCTTGATACACTCCGTGAAGGAAATGGTGGTCCCACCAGATACTGATACTGGTTTTTTGGCCCCTAATTCAGTAAAACTGCACATTTTAGATTAGATTAGATTAGATTCAAAGTAGAGTGAGCTTTTACCACGGCTAGCCCAAGGCAGACCTGTGAGGTAGATGGATCATCTCAGCAAAGGAGAAGGACTCACACAGATTTAAACAGATGTGTGAACAATGTTTCAGAGAAATAGTGTTGGGATCCAGGATTCCAGGTTGTGTTTGGTTTTTCCTGCAAGGGGCGTGGAGGAGTCAATATTGGCAACAGCTGGCGCTGCAGGCAGGCACACCTGCCGGCAATTTCCATCAGGCCACCTATTTAAGGAGGGAGCGCCTGCCTACCAGTGCTGGAGTGTTTTGGTGTCTTCGCTGCTTGTTTGAGGACTCCATGTTGTCCTGCTGGACGAGTGAATGCGCAGAACCCAACTTCTGTATTGGTGCTCTGCTGGAGCTCTCTGTGCGCCCCGAAAGATTGAAGTAGTGCTTCCCTGCAGTCCAGGAGGACTGCCAGTTTGAGTTTGTTAAATAAAACCTATTCTTGGACTTTTTATCACTGCGTTCTTGCCTGCTTTCGTGTCCTGTAAAAACCCAACCCACAACAAAATAGGGCCTTTCGCTTTTTGAGTTTAGCTCACAGAAAATGGAAGCAAAGATGAAAAACTATTGCATATATATTTTTTTGTTCATTGTATTTTTAAACTTCATATATTTAAAAAAAAAAAAAAAGGATTACAGTACTGACATGTGTATTGTGTTTATATTTTGTTCAGTGTATGTACATGTTCACTTGAAAATAATGTGGGGTTGATATAAATACAATTATATTTTGTAAGTGAACAATAATGTCCACTGAATAGCTGTGTTTTTGTCAAAGAAGGTCACATGACATGATAACCAATTAATGCAAAATTTTACTGGTCTGAAAAGGGACATAAAAAAATACTAGCAGGTATATAAACGGAAATACAAACAACTTTTCAACAACCCTTTTTAAATAAAAGAGAAGCTTTAAAGGCTTGGCTTATGGAATATGTCTTCATATATGTTTCCATATGCTTACCCTGCAACATCCTGGTGTTTGATATAGACAGAAATTTATGTAATACACACACGGTAAAATGATTTATTAAAAGTAGGGGGCTGGCTGGGGGGTTGTTAAATCAATGGTGCTCCCCCAAGTCTCAGTCAGCAGAGAGTTAAAACACTGTTAAACTCCAGTCAAGCGGATGTTCTCTCTAACCATTTGCCCACCCCGACACCCTCTTGTGCATTCATTGATTTTTTTTATTTAGCTTCCAGCATTTATGTGTCTTCCAGTTGCACAGCAAATGCACCAAGTTTCTGCAGCCTGTCAGCACATAAATCAGGCCCATTGAGCCTCAAGTGTGCAGAGAGCATCGTGCTAATAGAATAAAACTTTTATTTACTCCTGCTTTCACAGATGAGAGAAGGTTTGAAACAGTACATGGTTTATATGACCAGGAGAATATGAATTTTTTGGAGGGGGGGGGTTCTAGGAATTTAGAGTAGTATGTATGAGTTTACCAGTGACAACAGTGAATGGAGGCAGAATTACAGCTTGCTTCAACTTCAAAGTCTAGCTTTGTGCAGTTAAAATGTGTAAACTAGCTCAAATTTTAGCACATTACCAACCGTTTTTTTCAGGACTGCCGAGGTTTTTGACGAATCAGACATCTCAAACAAGCACAAAAGTGACATTGGTGACTTAAAGAGGATGTCCTGATGGATTATTGCCTGATGAGTAGTTGCAGAGGACCGATTTAAAAAAATCTTCTGCTCAGTCAAATGACTGATACTTTGATGTGGTTTAAAAATCAACAACAACATTTTTTAAAGCAGAACTTTTGTCAAATGTTAGCTCCAGTAAGGTCCTGACCTTAAAGTGTTTTGGGGGGTTGGGCAAGTGGTCCATCTATTTTGGTCCAGCGATCAAAATAAATTTGGGTGTATGCTGGATAATTAAGCATGCTGTAGAACTGTGGAGGCTGACTGTCACTGACAAATAAAAAGACTGATGGGTTCAGTTGCAGTTGCAGATAAAGCAACAATTCAAAATGAACTGTTTTTCACGATCAAACTGCAAACAGATCAAGAAAGTGTGTTTCTCTGGAATGCAATTTTATTATATTGAATGGTGGATGCTCAGTCTGTTGGGAACTATGTTGAGAAGCAGAGAGTTCTTAGTTTGAGCCACTGTGCAGAGGGGAAAAAATGAAAGGTGTTCTGGTAGTAGGGTAAGGTGGTAGAACACCTTCAGAGCACTGTCAAGGTACCATTGAGCAAGGCACCAAACCCACAAATGCTCACATAGGGCCCTGTGATGAACTCATCCAGTGAATTTTCAAATAAGATATCTGGCACTGTGAAAAATGAATACCTTTGCCAGAACCAGGAAGGCAGAGTGCATCAATTTAGTTTTAGCTGTACTTGTAACAGGACTCAGGTGGAGAACCCATAAACAGATCAGAGTTCTGTATAACCAGGAAAAAGATGTGACAGGCAGCAATGCTTGTGGTCAGTGCAGCTTCGCTCAGCCAAATTTTTTATTATAATGCTGACATCTGTTGGATCGCAATACCTCACATGCGTCACTGCTAATCCGCGTGTTCTTTGAATGAAGACTTCAAGAAGAAAATTGCCAATTTCAAAATATATTTAGCAAATAGAACCAATTCAAGATACAAATATTACAGAGCTCTGGGCCAGTTCATAACCCTACAATAACAGAGTCAATTGCCAGGGCATTAAGTCTGACAACCTAACTATCCCATAACCCAGTCTTTTATAGAAACACATATGCAAATTATTGATGCTCATACAGTCCAATCCAGTCCTTCTGCCTGACCTCGTCTTCTTCTTCCAGTCCCAGTGGATGCTGGTACAGTCCTTGTTCTCTGTTGTTTCCCAAATGGCCAGGTCAAAGTTCACCTTCTTCCGGCAGATGAGCTTATCAAGACCACCATGCTGTCCATTTTTACAATGTATGTTGAACACCTTCAGCCTGACTGGCTCCTGCAATTACAACTGTCTAAACAACAATCATGTCAAGGAAGGGTGACTGATCTTTATTACACTTGCTAATGATTCTACCATTTCTAACCTCTAAAGTACTTCTAACAGAAAACAGAAACATATGGTACAACACATGGTAACAAGATAAACGCAGTTCTCTTCAATCCCCCCTTACTACAATACTAACAATTCATTGACGACTCCCTTTGATGTAATCAAGAATAATAGAAGTTTACCTCTCCCTCTCCCCTCCTCTCTCTCTACCCAGCCGGCCATCAGCAGGAGGGTCCCCCTACATGAGCCTGGTCCTGCTCAAGGTTTCTTCCTGTTAAAGGGGAGTTTTTCCTTGCCACTGTTGCTTGTCTGGGGTCAGGCCCTGGGATTCTGGAAAGCGCCTTGAAACAATTTTGATTGTAGAAGACGCTATATAAATAAAGATTGATTTGATTTTGATTGATTTAATCATTGTGCCATCTCCTTTAGATGTTTCCGGATCTGTCCAAGCGTTTTCTGTGGAGTATCTGCTGGGGTACACTGATTCCAGTGATACCAGGGTTAGGGTATCAGGGTTAGCATGTTAGGGTGTTAGGTTGTTAGTGTTAGGGTTAGCATGTGATGTCCGCTCTGCAACTTCAAAGGGACCAGTCCACCTGGGCTCTGACCACTTTTGATTGATGACTCTCAGGAGGACCCACTGAGGTGGATGTGGAATTCCTGGATCCTCACTGACTGTGGTTACAGAGGTTGCCTGTTGGGAGAAAAACTGAGAGAGTCGTTTTTAGTTGAACAAAATAAGGTCCATCCATCCATCCATTCTCTACCGCTTATTGGGTCGCGGGGGCAGCAGCCTAAGGAGAGAAGCCCAGACTTCCCTCTCCCCAGCTACTTCCTCTAGCTCATCCAGAGGGATCCCCAGGCGTTCCCAGACCAGTCGAGAGACATAGTCTCTCCAACACGTCCTGGGTCTTCCCGAGGGTCTCCTACCGGAGGGACATGCCCTGAACACCTCACCAGGGAGGCGTCCAGGGGGCATCCTAACTAGATGCCCAAGCCACCTCATCTGGCTCCTCTCAACGCGGAGGAGCAGCGACTCTACTCCGAGCTCCTACCAGATGGCAGAGCTTCTCACCCTATCTCTAAGGGAGAGCCCAGCCACCCTACGGAGGAAGCTGATTTCAGCCGCTTGTACCCATGATCTTGTTCTTTCGGTCATTACCCAAAGCTCATGACCATAGGTGAGGGTAGGAACGAAGATCGACCGGTAAATCGAGAGCTTCGCCTTTTGGCTCAGCTCTTTCTTCACCACTACGGACCGGTGCATTACTGCGGATGCCGCACCGATCCGCCTGTCGATCTCCCGCTCCATTCTTCCCTCACTTGTGAACAAGACCCCAAGGTACTTGAACTCCTCCACTTGGGGCAGGATCTCCTCCTTGACCCGGAGAAGGCACTCCACCTTTTTCCGGTTGAGAACCATGGCCTCGGATTTGGAGGTGCTGATTTTCATCCCAGCTGCTTCACATGCGGCGGCGAACCGATCCAGTGTTAGTTGGAGGTCACGGGCTGATGACGCCAACAGGACCACATCATCCGCAAAAAGCAGAGACCCGATCCTGAGGTCACCAAACCGGATCCCCTCAACACCATGACTGCACCTAGAAATTCTGTCCATAAAAATTATGAACAGAATCGGTGACAAAGGGCAGCCCTGGCGGAGAACAACCCTCACCGGAAACGAGTTCGACTTACTGCCAGCAATTCGGACCAAACTCTGGCACCGATCGTACAGGCCCGTATCATGGTCGAATGCCTTCTCCAAGTCCACAAAACCCATGTGGACTGGTTGGGCAAACACCCTTGCACCCTCGAAGACCCTGCTGAGGGTGTAGAGCTGGTCCACTGTTCCACGCCCAGGACAAAAACCACATTGCTCCTCCTGAATCCGAGGTTCGACTCTCCGGCGGACCCTCCTCTCCAGTACCCCTGAATAGACCTTACCAGGGAGGCTGAGGAGTGTGATCCCCCTATAGTTGGAACACACCCTCTAGTCCCCCTTCTTAAAAAGAGGGACTACCACCCCGGTCTGCCAATCCAGCGGCACTGCCCCCGATGTCCACGCGATGTTGCGTAGTCGAGTCAACCACGACTGCCCTACAACATCCAGAGCCTTAAGGAACTCTGGGTGGATCTCATCCACCCCCGGGGCCTTGCCACCAAGGAGTTTTTTGACTACCTCGGCAACTTCAGCCGGAGATATGAGAGCCCATCTCCAGGTCCCCAGGCCCTACTTCCTCACTGGAAGGCGTGTTGGTGGGATTGAGGAGGTCCTTGAAGTATTCCTTCCACCGATCCACAACATCCCGAGTTGAGGTCAGCAGCACACCATCTGCTGCCTCAGGAGTCCCACAGGCCAGTAAGGCCCAATACGACTCCTTCTTCAGCTTGACGGCATCCCTCAGGCATTGCCCAGGTTCAGGCATTGCCGCCACGACAGGCACCAACCACCTTGCGGCCACAGCAATGGAGGCACGGAACATGGTCCACTCGGACTCAATGTCCCCCGCCTCCCCCAGGACATGGTCAAAGCTCTCCCGGAGGCATGAGTTGAAGCTCCTTCTGACAGGGGACTCTGCCAGGCGTTCCCAGCAGACCCTCACAACACGTTTGGGCCTGCCGGGTCTGTCCGGCATCCTTCCCCACCATCGGAGCCAACTCACCACCAGGTGGTGATCAGTTGACAGCTCCGCCCCTCTCTTCACCCGAGTGTCCAGAACATGCAGCCGCAAATCCGATGACACAACCACAAAGTCGATCATCGATCTGCGGCCTAAGGCATCCTGGTGCCAAGATTACCGACTACAGGCCTCAGGCTTCAAAGGGTCAGGACGACGAAGCCCTTTGTAAGAGTCTGTCCCTCCACTATGCCCGCTTTGACACCTCGTCAGCCATGCCCAACACCTCCCCTCCCCCCAGTGTCACTGCCTCCATGGACCTCACTCCATCAAAGGCAGTCCCCTCCTCCTCCCCCCCTCCACTCACCATCACTCACCACTGATCCTGCCACACCTCAAGTCCATCACCACCCCCCTCCTGGATCCACTGCAGTTCGCCTACAGAGCTAACAGATCTGTGGATGACGAGGTCAACCTGGCCCTTCACTCCATCTTGCAGCACCTGGACTCCCCGGGAACCTACGCGAGGATCCTGTTCGTGGACTTCAGCTCTGCGTTCAACACCATCCGCCCCGCTCTGCTACAGGACAAGCTGTCCCAGCTTAGTGTGCCTGACTCCCTCTGCAGGTGGATCACTCATTTCCCGATGGATCGGAGGCAGTATGTGCAGCTGAGGAAGACTGTCTCGGACTCTATCACCATCAGCACTGGATCACCCCAGGGCTGTGTACTTTCTCCCCTGCTCTTCTCCCTGTACACAAACTGCTGCACCTCAAGCTACCAGTCTGTCAAGCTGATCAAGTTTGCGGATGACACCACCCTCATCGGGCTCATCTCCAATGGCGACGAGACTGCCTACAGGAGGGAGGTGGCTCGACTGGTGTCCTGGTGCAGACACAACAACCTGCAGCTGAACGCTCAGAAAACAGTGGAGATGATTGTGGACTTCAGGAAAGTCACGGCCCCTTTGCCCCTCGTTGCCCTCATGGACTTCCCCATCACCATTGTGGACTCCTTCCACTTCCTGGGCACCACCATCACCCGGGACCTTAAGTGGGAGCCAACCATCAGCTCCCTCATCAAGAAGGCCCAGCAAAGGATGTTCTTCCTACGGCAGCTGAGGAAGCTCAAACTGCCTCCCAGGATGTTGGCGCAGTTTTATACGGTGATCATCGAGTCCATCCTCACCTCCTCCATCACCGTGTGGTATGCTGGTGCCATCGTCAGGGACAGACTGAGGCTGCAGCGCGTCGTGCGCGCTGCCGAGAAAGTGATCGGCTGCAGGCTTCCATCCATCCAGGACCTGTATATCTCCAGGACCCGGAGGTGTGCAGGTCGGATCACGGCCGACCCTTCCCACCCTGGTCACGGACTGTTTTCCCCCCTCCCCTCAGGCAGGAGACTACGGTCCGTTCGGACCAAAACCTCCCGCTACATGAACAGCTTCTTCCCCTCTGCCATCAGGCTGCTGAACACCAAGTGACTTATCACTTAAGCACCATGTACAGCAGCCAGTCGGACTCATGAACAATACACTACTTTTGCATTGACCTGCACTGTGGACTTCTAACCTTAACTTAACTGCTGCTCTTGCACATTATAGGAATACACATTACCTATTCCTTACTATCTATCTATCTATCTATACATACATACTGTATGCGACTGGATAGGCCAGTGGTTTACGCCGCTGACTTTGGTGCGGAAGGTTGTCGGTTCGAATCTAGACGAGCCCTTAGGCAAGGCTCCTTACACATATATGCCTACACCTCAGTATGAGCGGAACATTAACTGATAGAATCATCACCCCACAATATCGAGATTAAGTACACAGCCCCAATGACAGACGGAATCGGGACAAGGGCAGCTGAATATCATGGAGTCCTGGGGGAACCCAACTACCTCCCTGCCAAGGCTAACACACAAAGTACAAGACGAATCTCTACTGGAAGACTTGAACACGGCGCTGTCAACCATCTCTACCACTACCATCACTGAGACCAATCAGCTGATGTATGCAGCGGCAACGGTAATCCTACAGATGGATATAAGATGAAACGAAAGGCATAGGGAACAACACCAGAGGTGCCAAGCACCAGCTACTGGTCGACAGGGCAATCGCCCAGGACTGTAGGATGCGGAACACCAACCTGTGCACTGCCTGGATTGATTACAAGAAAGCCTATGACTCAATGCCGCACACATGGATACTAGAGCGCCTAAAGCTGTATAACATCAACAGGACACTAAGAGAGTTCATCCAGAACGCCATGAAGCTGTGGAACACGACTCTGGAGGCCAACTCAAAGCCAATTGCGCAGGTGAGCATCAGATGTGGCATATATCAAGGAGATGCTCTGTCCCCCCTGCTGTTCTGCATAGGCCTAAACCCCCTCAGCCAGATCATCACCAAGAGTGGCTATGGGTACCAGTTCCGAAGTGGAACAACCGTCAGCCACCTCCTCTACATGGACGACATCAAGCTGTATGCCAAGAACGAGCGTGACATCGACTCCCTGATTCACCTCACTAGGATCTACAGCAGGGGTCAGCAACCCGTGGCTCTAGAGCCGCCTGCGGCTCTTTAGCGCCGCTCTAGTGGCTCCCTAGAGCTTTTTCAAAAATATGAAAATGGAATCTATTTTTTTGATATAATATAATTACTGTAGGAGGAAAACATGAGAAATATTCTTAAAGTTTTCCAATGCTGTATAAATGTGTATAATAAATTTTTAATTTCAACATCTCTGTCACTGAAGATTTACATCATAGGCTGCAACACACATTTATTTCAGCTCGGCGTGCTGCCAGACAGGTGGCTGTTGCACACAAGCGGGCAGGTGTGTCATGGGCCATGGATACCAAAGGGAAAAAGGGAAAGATAGCTGAGGAGGACAGAGGATTCAACAGTTCTTGGACCGAATCGTTTGGAAGTTAAACTTAAAGCACCATCGTACAGCAGAGCAGCCACGTGATGCATCATTCTCTCCGCTGCAGGGAAAATAAACATTTAGTTATGAATGCTCATTATGGATTTGTAGCCTACTGATCATTTTGACAGTAGCTAATATAGCTAATATAGACACTTACGGCATGTGTTGCCTTCATTATAAGTCTTATATAAGACTTTTAATTTTTTGCGGCTCCAGACAGATTTGTTTATTGTATTTTTTGGTTCAATATGGCTCTTTCAACATTTTGGGTTGCCGACCCCTGATCTACAGCAAAGACATCGGGATGTCATTCGGGCTAGACAAATGTGGGCGGATGATATCTAGAAGGGGAAAGGTGATCGCAACTGACGGGGTTGAACTACCTGAAGGGAACATCACAGATGTGCAGGACAGTTACAAATACCTGGGGATCCCACAGGCAAATGGTAACCACGAGGAGGCAGCTAGGAGGTCAGCCACAGCCAAATACCTGCAGAGATTAAGACAGGTCCTGAAAAGTCAGCTGAATGGTAAGCACAAGATCCAGGCCATAAACACCTACGCCCTGCCAGTAATCAGATACCCTGCTGGCATAATACCCTGGCCACTGGAAGAGATACAAGCCACTGACATCAAGACAAGGAAGCTCCTCACCATGCACGGAGGGTTTCACCCTAAGTCCAGTGTCCTGAGGCTGTACACAAAGCGAAAGGAAGGGGGCCGAGGACTAGTAAGTGTCCGAACTACTGTCCAGGAGGAAACAACAAGCCTCCAAGAATACATCAAGAAGATGGCCCTTACTGCTGAGTGAATGCCTCAGGCAACAAAAGCCCACCAAGGAGGAGGAACCTGAGGGGCTATCATGGAAGGACAAGCCCATGCATGGAATGTACCACCGACAAATTGAGGAAGTGGCTGATATCGAGAAAACATACCAGTGGCTGACAAAGGCCGGACTGAAAGACAGCACAGAGGCACTAATCATGGCTGCACAAGAACAGGCCCTGAGCACCAGAGCAATAGAGGCCAGGGTCTACCATACCAGACAACACCCCAGGTGCAGACTGTGTGGAGATGCCCCTGAGACAGTCCAGCATATCACAGCAGGGTGCAAGATGCTGGCAGGCAAGGCATACATGGAACGGCATAACCAGGTGGCTGGCATAGTGTACAGGAACATCTGCACTGAGTATGGGCTGGAGGTCCCAGGGACCAGGTGGGAGACACCTCCGAAAGTGGTGGAGAACGAGCAGGCCAAGATCCTGTGGGACTTCCAGATCCAGACTGACAAGATGGTGGTGGCCAACCAGCCTGACATAGTGGTGGTGGATAAACACCGGAAGACAGTGGTGGTGATAGATGTAGCAATCCCGAGTGATAGCAACATCAGGAAGAAGGAACACGAGAAGCTGGAGAAGTACCAAGGGCTGAAGGAGGAGATGGAGAGAATGTGGGGGATGAAGGCAACAGTGGTCCCAGTGGTGATCGGGACACTAGGGGCAGTAACACCCAACCTGAGTAGATGGCTCCTACAGATACCAGGAACCACACTAGAGATCTCTGTCCAGAAGAGCGCAGTCCGAGGAACAGCTAAGATCCTGCGAAGAGATTTTATATATATACTGTATATATGTCTTATTTTATTTATTTTATTCTAGTGTTTATTGTCTCCTCTATGTTGAATGTTGCAGCGTCACACCGAGACAAATTCCTAGCTTGTGTAATACTGTGTACTACATGAACAATGGCAATAAATAAATCTGAATCTGAAGTGCACATGTGGACGCCTTTATATCTGAACAAGGTGTTCGTTATGGACAATCTGAGACAAGCACAGAAGTCCAGTAACAAAACACCACTCGGGTTCAGATCAGGGGGAATGTTCTTCCCAATCACACCTCTCCAGGTCACACTGTCATTGCCAACGTGAGCATTGAAGTCACCCAGGAGGACGAGGGAGCCCCCAGAAGGAGCACTCTCCAGCACTCCCTCTAAGGACTCCAAAAAGGGTGGATACGCTGAACTGCTGTTTGGACCATAGGCACAAACAACAGTCAGGATCTGTCTCCCCACCCGAAGGCGAAGGGAGGCTACCCTCTCATCCACCGGGGTAAACTCCAATATACAGGCACTGAGCTAGGGAGCAACGAGAATTGCCACCCCTGCCTGTCGCCTCTCACCATCGGCAACTCCAGAGTGGTAGAGAGTCCAACCCCTCTCGAGAAGACTGGTTCCAGAGCCCTTGCTGTGCGTCGAGGTGAGGCCAACTATATCTAGTCGGAACTTCTCAACCTCACGCACCAACTCGGGCTCCTTTCCCACCAGAGAGGTGACATTCCATGTCCCTAGAGCCAGTTTATGCAGCCGGGAATCAGACCGCCAAGGTCCCTGCCTCCGGCTGCTACCCAAAACACAATGCACCCGACCCCCTTGGCCCCTCCTGCAGGTGGCGAGCCCACGGGAAGGGGGTCCCATGTTGCCTCTACGGGCTGTGCCCGGCCGGACTCCATGGGCAGAGGTCCGGCCACCAGTCGCTCGCCAAAGTGCCCCACCCCCAGGCCTGGCTCCAGGAGGGGGCCCCGGTGACCCGCATCCGGGCAAGGGAAACGTAGGACCAAAGCTGTTCTTCATCATTAGGAGGTCTGGGCTACGCTTCGTCTGATTCCTCACCTAGGACCTGTTTGCCATGGGTGGCCCTACCAGGGGCATATAGCCCCAGACAACGGAGCTCCTGGGATCATTGGGACACGCAAACCCCTCCACCACGATAAGGTGGTAGCCCAGGGAGGGGCAGAATAAGGTCTATGTTTCATAAAAGTGCTGGGCTGGCAGATGGATTTTCTGCTCCTGGTCCCGGAAAGGGCACACCCCGCTCGAGCTCAAAGGGGTGAATCCTGTTTGGGAGCTAACAGAGCTTCTGATATCCAGGCTGTTGGAAGCGCCTGTGTCCATTTCATTCCACTGTGAGCACATATCTTACCAATTTTGCTCTTCAGTGTTTGATTCATTCTTCCTACCTTCGCTTGTGATTGTGGATGATAGACGGTGTCAAATGTATGTTTAAGGCCTAATGCCTTTTCTACTTCCTGTAAATCTTTATTCTTAAAATGAGTTCCATTATCAGACCTAATTCGCTTGGGGAAACCATGTGTCGGATTTATCAAAAACACTTATTGCATCTTCTGCTTCTACGGGAACCGCCTCTGGCCAGCCAGTGTATGCATCCACTGCCACCAAGAGATATCGGAACCCATTGACTCGGTCTATCATGTCAGTAAAATCTATAATGATTTCTTTCCGTGCCATGGGGGCAACTGGAAACTTTCCCTCGTGTGGTCGAATTGTTGATTTTACATTAAAGTGTGTGCATATTGAACATTCTCTGATATATTTTTCTACAATGGCTGACAAAAATGGATGCCACCAATGTGTTAAATACCACATCATTTGTGGTTTCCCGCAATGTTTAAGGCCATGGGCCGCTTCCAGAACGGCATCTACCAGACCGGGCGGGAGAACAGGTCTTCCGTCTGGGCCCGGCCAAATTCCTTTAACTTTCACTGTCCCCCCAAACTGTTTTTTCATGTGGAGAAGCTTCTTCTTGATCACAACTAAGTCTTTCCCTATTGTATCTTGGAAGGATTTCATAAACTGTTTTCTGTTACGGAACGGTTTGGCAGGCCAGGACCCAGACGCAGAGTGCAAGCAAAAGGTTCTTTATTGGCACAATATCCAAGAAGATCAAACAAAGTAACAACAAATCTCAGGAAAAGTATCAACTGAAAGAGCGAACGAAAAATCACCATTCAAAATGGGAAAAACCGACGGGAAAAAACCAACTGAAAAAGGTGACAAGGCACAGGAAAAAACTCACAAAACTAGAGAACAATGACCGAAGGATGGGCGATCTCGAGGAGCTGGAGCTAGATGCGCGAACAAAAGCAACAATCTGGCACCGGAGGCAAAGAGGGGAGAGCTTAAGTAAGCGCTGATTAGGACGTAACCAGCTGCAGGTGCTCTGGAGGCTCAGCGCTCTTCGGAGATCGGCCTGCCCCCGGATGCCATCCAGAAACTGAACCACAACATTTTCTCTACCAACACCAAATTGGTTTATAACCTGCAGGCCTCTTTGCTGCCTGATCTGCTCCATCATTACCTTTTCCCTCTAAAGAATTCTCCTTGCTGTGACCTTTGCACTTTACGACTCCAACCTCTGCTGGTTCCACGAGTGCCTGTGCCAATTGCCTCATCTCTGCCTCGTGTTTTATAGGAGAGCCTGATGCTGTGTTAAAACCTGCCCGCAACCATTGACAAAGTTCTAACTGGATAGCTCCCACTACATATGCTGAATCTGTATAAATGGTCACTTTCTTTCCCTTTGATATTTCTATTAATTTCTAATAACTGCCTTCAATTCTGCAAGTCGTGCTGACTCTTTACCTGTAATCTTTCCTGTTTCCACTTCCTCAAAACCTTCTTCTGACTTTCTAACTATTGCATAGGCAGCTTTCAGCCCCTCAAATCAAAATCAATATTTTTTTATATACCGTCTTTTACAATCAAAATTGTTTCAAGGCGCTTTCCAGAATCCCAGGGCCTAACCCCAGACAAGCAACAGTGGCAAGAAGAAACTCCCATTTAACAGGAAGAAACCTTGAGCAGGACCAGGCTCATGTAGGGGGACCCTCCTGCTGATGGCCGGCTGGGTAGAGAGAGAAGGGGGAGGACAGGTAGAGAGAGGATAGAATAAGTAGGAGAGGAGAGGAGAGGGGAGGTAGATAAGAGGAGATGAGAGGCATAGAGCATAGAAATACATACAAAAATACATTATATTGAATTCAATTTAATTGAATAAGCTGCCGGTTGAGTGGGTCAGCGGGGTCGGAGGTCAGTATGCAGCTCTGAAGGTGGTGTACCTATAAATGAATACAGAAGGGGGGGGAGCAGAAAAACTACACAGGAAATAGCATCACTAGTCTACTTGATGAGGAGAGGAGAGGAGACCATAACCCAGTGGGGTGACAGAGGCCTGTCAGGTGATCATGTTTCTGGACCCCGGCAGCCTTAGCCTATAGCAGCATAGCAAAGATGTTAACCTAATGATTAGACGACCCCTTAAGTATGATAATTTGTCTATCTATGATAATAACTGGAACTACAGAATTAGTAACAATAAGCTTTTTCAAAGAGGTAGGTTTTAAGCCTAATTTTAAAATAATAAAGAATTACAATAGTCCAGCCTAGAAGTAACAAAAGCATGAATTAACTTTTCAGCATCATGCCGCGTCAGTAGCTTCCTAATCTTTGTGATGTTCCTCAGGTGAAAAAAGGCACTTCTAGAGACTAATTTAATGTGTGAGTTGAAGGAGAGATTTTGATCAAAAATTACTCCTAGATTCCTCACAGAGACTAGATGTTAATGAGATATCATCTAGAGTGATCATATGATCTAATCTATCCCTGAGAGGTTCAGGACCAAACACCATGACCTCAGTTTTTCCTGGGTTAAGGAGGAAGAAATTTGAAGACATCCAGGACTGTATGTCTTTAAGACAGGTCTGGAGCTTCACTAACTTCTCTGTCTCCTCTGGTTTCATGGATAAATAAAGCTGAGTGTCATCAGCATAACAATGAAAATTTATCCCATGCCTTCTCCAAGTCCACAAAATACATGTGGACTGGTTGGGCAAACTCCCATGCACCCTCGAGGACCCTGCTGAGGGTGTAGAGCTGGTCCACTGTTCCACGCCCAGGACGAAAACCACATTGCTCCTCCTGAATCCAAGGTTTGACTATCCAGCGGACCCTCTTCTCCATTACCCCTGAATAGACCTTAAAGTCTTGTTTACATCTTTACATCAAAGTCAAAGTGCTTCACAATACTTGCTGTCTACTTCAGTCACATCTGCATGTCTGTAGCTTTCAGCCAGGAGAAGATGTCATCTGGTTTTCTACTTTCACGGGACATTTTGACCTGGACCCATTTACTGCCCATCTCCTCCTGGCCTTCAGCTCAACTCCTCCCTTCTATTCCATAAATACACTCTTTCTGCTGCCTCCCCTAATCTACAGACAACTGCGTTCCACTTCTTTCCTGTGATTTCCAAAGCTGTAAGCATCTTCCACAAACACTGCATATAAACCCCTACACCTGACCTCAACTGGGAATAGCCACATCTGCTACCCTTTGTCCCTGCACTGCTCAATGGGGTCCTTGGTGTAAATTGGTCCTTACCCCTGGAATGCTTTGTATACATGGAGGAGGAGCTTGAAGGCAACTCTAAATTTTACAGGGAGCCAGTGTAGTAAATCCAAATGTCAACCCTCCATGATGTCACCCATTGGTTTTTTGAAAGGTAGTTTTAAAAGTGAGGAGTTTGACTTCCATGCATTGCTTAGTTTTTGGAGCCAGAAGGAACCATATTGGGACAGGAGGATGGAGGTGGAAGAAGTGAAAGTGACCTATTTGACTTTTGATGTCAGTCCATGTACCCCAACCAAAGCTTGCACGTCAAACATGCCAATCAAATACAAATGTCCCATGTTTAGAGGATATATAATATATAATTAATTATGGAAATAATTTTAGATTGACCACCAGATCAGACTTTCGGATGATGAAATTTATCTGTTGATGTTATTATGTATTGTGAAATTTTTGGCTTCACATTTGAGACTGGAAAATTATGTAAATCTTTTGTATGCAGTCTATGAGTATACTGTAAAAAATGTCCAACAATGTAAACGATTTTCTGTAAAATCATGACAGAAATGATCAGTAAATAGAAAAACAATCAAAAAGTGTATATTTTATCTTATTATTTAGTAAAGCTCCAAACTATTTGAAACTGTTAATTTAACATTTAAAAATTGTTGAAATAATCATATATTATTGATGTTTGTACATATGTATGACGTAGCATAAAAAACATTGCGATACAGTTGAAATAACTTCATTTCAGTGTAAAAACAGTCTTTGTTAAAAAAAATACATATTTTAAACCATAGAAATTTCCATTAATAAAAATGGTGCAAAGCCTTTAAATGGCATCATTGCTGAGGCAGAAATTATGCAATATGCAATGTATTTTAAAACCTTTAAAAAGTAAGACAAAAGACAGTATACAAATATTGCTAAACTTATTTGGCATCTTTATGTGGCCAGAATGTCTACCAAAAATAGGGAAGCTAGTCTGATCATATCACATTCTCTGATGATCCCAATGGTCCACAGGGCCATTTCAATATCATCAATAACCACTGTCCCCATTGTCCAAGCACTGAAGGTCTGGCAACCACCTCTGTATGTTAGCTCACAATATCCTAGTTAATTTAGTATTTAATTGGTTATAATATCATTATAAATGTCTGACTGCATTGAGACCAGTGTGCAGATTTACAATAGTTAACTATTCAGCCTCAGAAAAATTTCAAAGGTGACCAGATCATTTCCAGTCCACGCGCTGCCCAGCACTTTATTTCTGTTCTTTAATTGGATCACGGACGACCAATCAACTGCATGCACGCGATTCCCCGTTGACCGCCATCTGAAGCCCGGTACGGATGAGCACCAGCAGCAGTCAAGTTGACCAGAGCAGGCAGGATTTACAGATCAGGTAAGCTTTCTAATTCTAATTTTCTCTATGGTACGCTATAACTATTCCCCCAGTTTTTAGTTGGTCAGTTTTGGCTACCTTGTTGGTCGCTGTTTGGAGCTAGCGCGTTAGCTTCGTGTTAGCATTAGCTAGCGCTGAAGTAATTCGTTGCAAGTACGTTATTGAAAATTTCGCTTGTTTAACATGTCAATTTTGCAGTAAAACATTACAGAGTTTGAGGGGTTATGTGCTGCACTGTAAAATCCACAGGAATGAACCGCGCGCATTTTTCAAATGTGTTGGCGCCGACTGCAAGCGGACATTTTGAACTTATGCCGCATTCAAAGGTCACTACTATCATGCTCATAACGTCCCGTCACCCCCTGTTTCTGCAGGGGCTGTTCTTACAAATGTTAAGTGTGGTATTTCGATGTGTGGATGCCAATATCACACAGTCAACGAACTTATTGTCCACTTAAAATCACATATTGCAGAGGGGCGACCTGTGGCATGCCCAGTAATAGGTTGCAGTAATCAATTTACTGTGAAGTCGTCCTTTACTGCTCACATGTCCAGAAAACACAAGGGGTCTGATGCTCTCACAAAACCATGTGCTGTCAACTGTGAGGGGTTCAGGATTCCAGGTCAAGCCATCCAGAACTGGAATTTCTTAAGGTTGTTGCCTGTGTTAATTGGTGACAAAGTGCAGGATCCTGAAGATGATGTGTGGCAGTTAACGATGCAGCTTAAAGATATTGTTGATTTGATTTGTGCGCAAAATATTTCACTGTCGCAGGTGGCCTACCTTGACATTATCATTCAAGAATATTTGGAATCAAGAAAAAGTTTGTTTGCTGAGTCTCCTCTTAAACCAAAACACCATTTCATGCGTCACTATCCATCACTAATTTTGAAATTTGGACCCTTGATCAGAGTATGGACCCTACGTTTCGAAAGTAAACACAGCTACTTTAAGAGATGTGCCAGACATCTAAAGAACTTTAAAAACATCTGCCTAACTTTATCTGAGAGACATCAGATGTTTCAGGCATATCTTTCAGCTGGGCGAGGCTGCAGTCAGCAATTGCAGGTCAGAGATAGTTGTCCATTTTACCCCAGCTTATACAGTGATGCAATTAGACATGTCGTGAGAGAGTATGGCTTCTCAGAACACAACTGTAGTATTTCCACAGCTATATGCTATAAAGGCACATCATACAAAACAGGAAATTTTTTTGTTTCAAAAAATGATGAGAACATGGCATTTGGAGAACTTCTCATGATTGTGATTAAAAATGATACAGCTGTGTATTTTGTAATGGATACACAGAAAGCTAACTATCATCCTGAATATCACCTGTACTCAGTGGCAAAAAGGACTCCAAGGTTGGAATGTCTGGAAATCTGTGACCTTGTAGATTTTTATCCCTTATCTTCATACATTGTTGATGGGCACCAAGTTATTCCACTGAAACACAACATTATATAAATGATCTGGACTCCTGAGTTGAAGAAATTGAGTGGTGACAGTTAACAGTGATCCTTCACTAAATGTAAAATTCACACATATTGAAAATTATTGTCTTGCTGAATTCCAGAAATGGACCAAACATTCCTGCGGAGTGCCATAAGTGAGGCCTTGCACGACCTCTCTGAGATTAATGCAGGTATTCTTGAGGAGCACCTACAATCCCTTGGAATTGAGATATCTGATGATTTTAAGTTTATTGAGGAAGCTGATTTATTGTCAGCTTTGAGGCCAATTCAAGCCCGGAAATTACTTGCTGCTTGGAAGCTGAGATGTAAGTCGAGTTTTAATGTGCAGAATGACAAATGAAGCAAGAATGTGAAATGTTAATTTTGTAGTCTTGTTACTTTGTGTGTTCACAGGTGAGACTCCTGAAACAAGTAGCTCATCTGCTGTTGCTTCTCCAGAACCTCCATTATTCTCAGAGTCTATTTCACCCAGAAGTTCATCTTCAACTTCTTCCAACTATGGCCAAAGCCCCGATATAGATTGGGTGGACAGCTTTGAGATACCATGGCATAAGCTTCCAGAACAACTAACACAATCACTGGAGCAAGGAAAACGTCCAACCCCGGGTATGAGAAGAGAGATGATGAAAAAACACTCTTTGATAACTAAAAGGTCTACTACAGAAGTTGCCAAGAAGATGTTGGCAAAATATCCAAAGTCTTTGCAAGACATTATAGAGGGAGATGTGATCGGGCCAGGGTACCATTCTCTCGTCAAACTGCTTCAAAATAGAGTTGAAAATGTGAGGCGATCTACAACTCCAAAAATAAGAAAACGGAAGCATTTCATTGATGAGTCTGACACAGATGAAGTCTCTCCAGAAAAAAGGGCAGCAATCCAAGACACCTATGGCTGTATTAAATGGGATTTAAAATTTCTGCCCCTTGGAGAGACCACAGAGAGCCAGCTTCAACAAAAGAAAAAACTGAAGATGATGTTCCTGCAAACTGATGCAAATCCAGAGGAGGTGAAACTTCTAATGAAACAGACTTTCTACACTCAACGGAAACAAGTCAATCGGGGGGAAAATATCCAGCACCTCCTTGGAGAGAGGCCATATTTGTTTGATGAGCTTGGTATGGCAGTCCATTTTGAGGAGCTTACCGGAGTTCAGCTAAAAGCAGTTTTCTTACGGAATCTTGACGTAAAGGGAAACCGACTCCTGCACTACATGAAAACAGTTTGTGTAAACAAGAGTGGCAAGTTCCTACAGGCTGTAACCAAGTATCAAATGATGAGAGGAGACCAAAGTGGTTGCTCTCAAGACCTCATGGACATGGTGTTGCTGCTGTTAGCTTACTTCAATGAGAAGGAAGACGCCATCTTCTGCTATGTGGAGGACACATGCCTCGCAGGGGAAATTCACATGGACCAAGTGCCTTTGACTCCTACCATGATTGTGTGCGGTAAGTAAACTCACCTTTTCTGTATCATTTCCTTTGTCTTTTCTATTTTGATAGATTGCTCTTTTACTATGATGTTACTGTAATTTTCATAGGATTGTCCTGCTATTCTGCAAAACGATACATGCTTAGTGTGGATCGAACCATCGTGAAGGACAACATCCCCTCCTTTGCTTCTGCCCTATGCCTGATGTTTGGGAGCTTTTATTGTTTCAATATTCACTACCCATCAGAGCTGGCATCAACCCTGGAGTTTCTGCAGAGGTGCGTGTTTTTGGCTCTGATGAGGCTTATTTGATATTTTCACTTATTTGAACTTACAGGGATAACAATTCACAGAAACAATACGTTTCACATATTTTGTTTGTAGTGTAGTCAACTATCTTTCCTCTGTTCCACAGGTGTTTTTTCTCCATCAACCCTGAGAAGGGGACAAAGGTTGAGAAGTCAAAAAAATCCAGGCTTCATGTGAACCCCAGAGTCCTGACGTTGATTCAGGACCTTTCAGATCATGAGTGGCGTGAGGCGTGACTGTTGACCAAGTAATCAGTATCAATATAATGGGAATTGTATTTTTTTTTTCTGTGCAGATTTTAGATCAGTTCTATGTAGTTTTTCTAAAGCCTAGATTTTGTTAAGATAAGTAATTTGTTTTGTGTTTCAATACAGTTTAGTTGAAGCATATGTTGCTATTTGATTGAAAATGCTGAAACTATGTTAAATACACCCATTTCTGGTAAAAGTATAAAAATTTGAGTTCATTACAACCAATGTATAAAAATCTGAATAAATTGTAAAAACGTACATAATGTCCTGTCATTTTAACAGAAAAAATAACAGCTGTTTACCAAAATAATTTTGTAAAATATACAACAAAACTAAACAATAATAAAAAATATTGTAAATGTAACAGCAAAATACAATTAATACACACGAATATTACAGCTAAAATGTGTATATTATATTTCCTTTTTCTGCAATTTTAACAGAATGATCCAGTTTATATATTAATCATTTCAGAACAATTCACGTGTAGTTAATGTTGATTCTAAATTGAATCCCTGTAAATTTAACATAGAATTCAGCATCATTGTACTGAAAAAATCATTAAAATTTACACCTACCATAATTAATTATACATTGAATATTGGTATGATTTACCAGTTAATCTGTAAAGTGATTTACATTAGTACTGTATTTTTTACAGAACATTTCTGGTAACCACAGCTGCCAGCGTTTTACCGTAAAAACAACGGGATTTTTTTTACAGTGATGTGACGCTCACAAAATTTATGGTCACATTTATGAGATTTTCTTTTTTTTTAAAATATTGGTTATATTGGTCGATGATCACCTGTCAATTGAGACAACAAGTCTTTAGTTTACGATGAGAATATCTTGGCGCTGTTAGTAGGGGCAGTGTGGTGCTTAGTCATGCACAGACTCTCCTCATGAACAGACTTTAGGGGTTATTTCCTCATTTGCTGAGCGAAGTTGCACTGACCACAAGCATTGCCACCTGTCTCATCTTTTTCCTGTTTATACAGGTAAATAATATTCTGAAATTTGTTAAATTACATACAGTTGAAGTTCTACATTTAAAATGTAACTTTCAATCTATATTTGAGGTATAGGCAACGTATTAACGTTGAAGAATGTGTAGAAAGCACGTGGGTTTTCTCTGCGTTGCGGGCGGGCCTGTCATAGCGCCGGCTGTGAAAGTTTGTTATATTGCCAAAGTAATGTGTCATTTCGGCTTCAGTACATTTAATATTGGTAAATAATTAGTTTTTGGGATAAATCCACTAGTGTTTGAAGCGAATGTATTTGTATTGTTTAACTGGAAATAATTCATTAATGTTTGCAAGTCTTTAGCTCATGCGTTTACATCAAAAGGACATTTATTAAAAGAGAGATGCTAGATTTTCTATCATTTTCACTAAGAAGGTAAATGGGGACATATTAGTACAGTGGTACACTGAATACAGAATTATTCTGAATGGGAGAAATGTGTTTATTTGAAACAAAAATAAATGATGTCCCCCTCCTGGGCTACCACCTTATCATGGTGGAGGGGTTTGCGTGTCCCAATGATCCTAGGAGCTCCGTTGTCTGGGGCTATATGCCCCTGGTAGGGCCACCCATGGCAAACAGGTCGCAGGTAAGGGATCAGACAAAGCGCCCCTAATGAAGATAAATAACATTGGTCTCAAGTTTTCCTTGCCCGGATGCAGGTCACCGGGGCCTCCTCCTGGAGCCAGGCCTGGGGGTGGGGCACGTTGGCAAGCGCCTGGTGGCCGGACCTCTGCCCATGGAGTCCGGCCGGGCACAGCCCGAAGAGGCAACATGGGACCCCCTTCCCGTGGGCTCACCACCTGCAGGAGGGGCCAAGGGGGTCGGGTGCATTGTGTTTTGGGTAGCGGCCGAAGTGAGAAGTTCCGACTAGATATAGTTGGCCTCACCTCGATGCACAGCAAGGGCTCTGGAACCAGTGTTCTCGAGAGGGGTTGGACTCTCTACCACTCTGGAGTTGCCGATGGTGATAGGCGACGGGCAGGGGTGGCAATTCTCGTTGCTCCTGTGAGGGTGATGTTTGGTCACCCGCGCTGTTCGTTTACTAGACTCAGATCAACCACACAGACAACAGGAGGCCTTGCAAGGGAGAGCCGACGAGCAGTTCAAGCTTCCTCTCTCAACTCCGTCAGTCTGCTGCTCGCTCTCCTCTTTTATTTGGTTCACACAAGATTTGTATCAAAACAACTTCATGATTCCTTCTCCTCCCATCTCTACGACTTCCTCGTGTCCTTGAACATGATACCTCCCAGTGCTGGGTACATAACAGCTTCAATACTTGAGTCAAACACTCATACATTCTTTTTGGTTAAACATTCTAAATCTACTTACTATACTTACTATAGCATTGAAACGATAATAGTAATAACAACAATAATTCTTCTCACATTTCCCTCCTGTTTATCGTTAAATGCGTCTAGATTCTCATTGTCAGTATTACATCATTTCATTTCATGAAATTTAAATGCATTACGTCATTTTCCTAGAAACACATTTCTTACACTCAGAGTTCAACATGGGTACAGCTTAAGACATCTCAAACATTTCATTTACATCTTGCATCACATTTGTCCATTCTTCTTCTGATTCCTCTTCATCGTTGTCCAGTAGAGATTGTTCTTCCACCTGCAGCAAAGTACTAGTAACAGTTGATCCCACGAGCCGGCCAATGCAACCCCGAACAAGAGGTACTACACAGCAAGCTAGTATGGCTAATACTAGCAGCACTATCCCTATCATCATTCCTATCTTGAACAACAGTTCCCTCCACCTTGACAACATCCCTGTAAGCCAGTCTGGTGGGGGACTACCATCATCAATCATAGCTCTCTGTAGTTTAGTTAAATTTTTCAATGCGCTATCTATCAGGTGACCATCTGCATCATTCTCTGGGATGAACGTACAACAGTAATCTCCTACCATTGCACACACTCCTCCCTGGGGGGCCGTTATGAGATCTAAGGCCATCCTATTCTGCATGGTCATCAGTCTTAGCGCTGTCATTTCTTCCTTGACTCCTGTGAGAGCAACTTTTGTCAAATTAGTAAATACTTTCAACCTATAATCAACTGTTTCCAATCTCAATATGTTCTTTCCTACTCCTATCCACGGAAAGAGTGTCATGGTCACTTTATCTCCGGTTGACCAATGCTTAAACTCTTGTGGTACATCTGTGCCCCACACTGAGTCGTGTGGTTTGCATAACAGTATGTGTGATTTATTGCACCTAGCACAGGGAATCTGAATCTATTGGCTTTCCCTGCCATTGTCCGTAGTGGCTCTTGGGTGCAGTTGCTGCGAGTGAACCACGTTCCGTCCAACAACTTGAGTGTGAAGTTCGTGTCACGGCTTAGCCCTATGTGGACAAAGCACTGTCCTACACTCCCTGTCATCGGTTCAGCAGTTACTCGTATGCACAGAAACTGGTAGCATAGAACAAACGTAACAACGAGAATGATTCTGTGTCCGAGCTGTGACATTAGCATAGCGCCACCATGTATTCAAACTGTAAGTGTGTGAGGACTCTGGATCTTGTTCTAACCATGAATGTTCTAAATGGCTAACTACGGTGCGTTTAGCGCGCGCGTAGCTCTCATCCTGTCTCAGAGCATCTTTCTGTCCCTGATTACCTCCCTCCTGTCGGAAGTTCCAAAGACCAAAACTCACGAGTCCTGCCGTCACAGCACTCACCACAATTAGGAAGAACAACTTCATTTCCTTTTAGATCCTCTTCACAGGTTCCGACGGGGTTCAGCCGTTGCTGGACCTATACAGGCCGTCAGCCGTTTACGGAGAGTCCGCCACTGCTCCCTCGCCTTCACCTGGAAGAATTTTCTGTTTTTTACAATGGGAAAGGTGTATCCACGACAGTTTCCTGTCCACTCGAACTGCAGTCTTTGTGGTCAGCTGTACTTGATAAGGACCTTCCCATCTAGGCGTGTTCCACCTCTTCCGCACAAACTTCTTCACCCACACGTAGTCGCCCGGTTGAATGGGTTCCTGGGGGGTGGAATCTGTGGAAGACACAGGACTAGGCAGAACATTTACTGTATTCACACATCGGTTAAGTAACACTTTTTTCAGATAATCTGCTATTGTTTCCTCAACATGTTTTAGCTCATTTGTTGTTGCAAAGTATGGCAGGCAATAAGGCCGCCCATATAATGCTTCAAAAGGTGTGATGCCTGTTTTCTTGTGTGGTGTTATGTGCATCCATAATTTCACCAGGTCGAGACAAAACATCCAGTTCTTTCCTGTCTCGTCCATACATTTCTTTAGTCTGTTCTTAATAGTACCATTGACTCTTTCAACCAACCCTGCACTCTGAGGGTGGTATGCGCAGTGATTCTTCAAATCAATGCCCAAAGTTACTCCTACAGTTTTCACTATCTCATTTACAAAATGGCTTCCATTGTCGCTCCAGATGACCTTCGGGATGCCAAACCTGGGAATGATCTCTCTACATAAAACTTTTGCTACTGTCAGTGCATCTGCTTTTGCTGTGGGGAAAATTTCTACCCACCTAGTAAATCCATCTAACACTACTAGACAATATTGTTTACCTTCACATGGTGTTAGCTGAATAAAATCTAGAAAAACTGTGTGAAATGGATGATTTGGTAATGGTGTAGTGCCTGCAGGGGCCTTAAGGGCTCCCTGTGGGCTGTGTTTTACACAAATAGCACATTGTGAACAAAAATTTTTTGAGTATGTATGAAATCCTATAGTATAATAATGTTCATTAACCATCTGTACCATCCCTCCTGTTGAGACATGGCATGGCCCATGGCTCACTAATGCTGCCCATTTATGCATATTCCGGGGAAGGATTGGTTTGTTTCCTATGGTTAATAGTCCTTTATCATCCAGTTTGGCTCCTCGCTTCTTCCACATGGCCTTTTCTTTTTCTGGAGCACTTTGTTGCATTTCTTTTAGAATATCATTATCTGCAGGTTCTAAGGTAAATGATTCCTCATTATCAAGAAGTGTGTTGTTATTTGCTGCAGCCTTTGCGGCTCTGTCAGCAAAGGCATTGCCTTGTGAGACTGCGTCTGTGTTGTTAGTGTGTGCAGTGCATTTACATACAGCTATTTTACGTGGCTGCTGTACTGCTGCCAATAACTTTTTTAACAGTTCTGCATGCATGACCGGTTTGCCGGTCGACGTTTTCATCCCTCTTAAATTCCATTGTTGAGCAAACACAAACAGCGTGGAAAAAGCATATTGACTATCTGTGTAGATGGTAACATCTTGTCCTTTGCTTAGTTCACAGGCACGTGTGAGTGCGACGAGTTCTGCAGCTTGAGCAGAATAGGAGGAGGGAAGTGATTTCGCCTCCACCACCTCAGTTGCTGTAACTACTGCATAGGCAGTTCTAGTGCGTCCACAGTCATCCTTTCTCGATGATCCATCCACAAATAGTGTCTGTCCTGTAATCAACGCGACATCACTGAGATCTGGTCGCGGCAGGACCTTGGTGGAGACCTCATCCAAGCAGTTGTGCTGGTGTCCCTCTTCTGCGGTGGGTAGCAGCGTCGCTGGGTTTAAGGTCGTACAGCGTCGAATCGTCAGATTCGGCTGAGACAGCAACACTGCCATGCAGGAAAGATGACGTGCGGGCGACAGGAATGCTATCTTACTTTGTAGCAGCAGTATTGACACTGCATGTGGCACTAGCAAAGTTAGCTCATGATATAGCACCACTCCTGCGGAGGCTTTTACTGCCTCAGATGCTGCCACCACTGCTTTAACGCATGGTGGGAGTGCACAAGCTACGGAATCTAGCTTGTGGGAGTAATAGGCCACTGGCTGCCTCTTATCTCCGTGTTTTTGCAACAAAACTGAAGTCATAAAATTACCTTTGCAATCTACGACCTGCTCAAAAGGCTTCTGATAGTCTGGCAGCTTTAACACTCCAGCACCTACAAGGGCCTGCTTTGTGTGTGTAAATGCTTCTTCAGCTTCAGGGGTCCAAGTTAACACATCAGTCATTGCTAAGGGATTATCATACATCAATGCTTGTAAAGGGGCAGTTATTTTCGCATAATCTAAGATCCATGATCTGCAAAAATTCACAAGTCCTAAGAATGACATCATCTGCTTCTTTGTTTTTGGTTTTGGAGCTTCAAGCACTGCTGTTTTCCTCGACTCGAGAATAGCTTTGCCATTATGTGTCAAAACATGGCCCAGATAAATCACTTTCTGCTTCACCAGCTGCAGTTTGCTTTTGCTTAATCTATGGCCTTGAGCGGCTAGCCAGTGTAGCAATGCTAGCGTGTCTGACCAACAATCTGCCTCTGTTTTTGAGGCCATGAGGATGTCATCCACGTAGACGAGGATTTGACTTCCACACGGAGGTTTAAACTTAGCTAACGATGACATCATTACCTGAGAAAAGATTGTGGGACTCTCACAGTAGCCCTGAGGTAACCTTGTCCAGGTGTACCTCCGTCCTTGAAACGTAAACGCAAACCAAAACTGGCTGTCTGGATGTACTGGTACAGAGAAAAATGCATTGGATACATCTATCACCGTGTACCACTGATGTTCAGGGTTTAAGTCGTTCAGCAGAGTGTATGGATCTGCGACTAAAGGAGACCTAGGGACCACTGCAGCGTTTACAGCTTGCAGGTCCTGCACCATCCGCCAGCCGGTAGATGGTGGTGACTTCCTTACTGGAAATAGGGGTGTATTTACAGGTGATTCAGGACACTCTCTGATGACTCCTGCTTTAAGCAGTGAGTTAAATATCGGAACAATACCCTCCTGTGCATCAGTTTTAAGGGGATATTGTCTCTGAAATGGTCTATAATCTGATTTAGAGATTATTTTTACAGGTTCTGCTCCTTTTATAAGACCTACATCTGCAGGTCCTTCCGACCATAATTCAGGGGGAAGCTCTTTCAGCTTCTCCTCTTCCTCCTGCGTGAGGAAGATGTTTTCTTCTCATGAACTCTGGTCTGTGAGGTGCGTTGCTGGATGAGTCAGCAACCATGTTTTAAGGGGAATGCGCCACACCTGGAACTGATCATTAAAATCAACCTCACCCTTAGGCCTATAGGGCAGGCTGCTCCAGTGTTTTACATCACATCCCAAGTCTTGCCATCTTTTCTTAAGCGGTTTAGCAATAGAAACATGTGGTACAGAACCTGACACTTTGAATAGCGCTGCTGCTTCGGCGGAAAGGCTTCCTGCCGTGCAGACAGCTGTCTGACCACACACATATAGGTGCATAATTACAATCATTTGTGGATCTTTGAGTTTAGCAAACTTCTCTGCATAGCTTGATGTGCCGTGTGGGTCTGATTTACAGAATCCACCTATGCCCTCCACGTGCATGGTTACATGCAGGTCAGTTTGATTGTGGAGCTGGGCTTCAGGCTGTAAGTATGACAGAGCTTTACCATATATCATAGTGATTGGGTCAGAGAATGGAGGGGGCTGCTTTTCAGGAATGTCAAGTGACCAAAATTTACTGCACATCTCTCCTTCTCTTACCCACAGATTAACCATTCTATCTACAGACCACATTCCTTCGGCTGTGGTACGAATCATCAACTGAAGCTGAGAGATAAGATCTCTTCCTAACAGATTTACGGGACATGTGGTGGAGATCACGAAAGGAGCTTTAAGTGTGATTCCACTTACAGGGTCACAAACATCTACAGGAACTGACATTCTTTCTTTAGTTATGAGGCCATTTGCTGATCTCACAAAAATCTGTGTAGAAGTTGGTGTCAGGGCTATTGGATCTCTAATTACTGATTTACCTGCACCCGTGTCTACTAAGAATGTTAAAGAATTGCCTAACACGGTCAGTTGTATTTCTGGTTTGCCTTCAGCAAACAGGAAGATGGTTTCTAAGTCTAAAACATCTTCTAAGTCATCTTTTTCAAATTGGTCAAATTTTGTGCCCTGATTTGTTTTAATTTTTGTGACATCTTTTTCCGGTTCTAGTCATTTTTGAGGTGGATTAGAACCTTGCTGCTGTCCTCTATTATATCTCTGGTCACGTTGTTTCTTTCTGCAATCACGTTCCCAGTGTCCATAATTTTTACAATAATGACACTGATCTTTTTCACTGAAATTGCCTCCTCCTCCCCTTCCGCCTCGGCCTCGCCCACGTCCTCGGCCTCGGCTTGGGAGAGGGTTGGCATTGAAAAACATGCCTGTTGATTGATTCTTACTTTTTTGGCATTGTCTTTCAGCATGCATAGCATGTTGTTCATAGCGGTTTAGGTTACTAGTTCCGAAATCAACTAATTGTCTCTCTACCCATGATTTTATCTCTGATTTTGATCCCCCATGTATAGCTTGCTTTAACTGCTGTTGGTAGGGACCTTCTGGTTCTTCCGCATACGGAATTCCACTATTTTTTCGGAACACATCTTTCATTCTCATGCTATAGTCTTCAAAACTTTCGTCAGTCTTTTGTCTCGTGGCCGTAATGGCGCTGTAGTCAGCTCGTCTGGTAAAAGTAGTTCGCATGCGCTCGTACAGTCTGTCAAGTCTGTCATTTAGTTCTTGGCTGCCAGGCTGCCATGGTTGTTGAGTGACTGGATCCACTGGGACCCAATCTCCTCTAACAGTGCCCCATTTCTTGCCATTAACGCACATGAGGACTTGCTGGGTTTCAGTACCGTTAGTATGGTAACTTCTTAGTAACTGTCTTATGTCTTGGATGCACAACTCTATGTCCATTTGGGGCAAGGTTATGTCATCACAAGCTTTTTTACAGTCTTCTGGAGTCCAGGTTCTATACACCAAGATAGTAGGATCTTGACCCTGCACACCGGCTTGTGGATTTGCAACCTGGATCAGTGGGTACATCTGCACAGTGTTGTCCTGCATGTGATAATTTCTGTACTGGGCTCCCGATGGAAAGGGACCCAAAAAGGGATTAGTGTTCAGAGCCAGGGGATCTAAGGCTCCGGGCGGGTCCAATGGGACCGCCTGAGGGGGAGCTGGTGGAGCAAGAGGTGGAGGAACATACGGAGGAGGCACATTTATCAGTTGACTCCTGCATCCTGTTTCGTTGTCCTCCGCCCTCACGTACGCACTCAGCGATGGGTAAAAGGGGTTCTCATTTTTCTCTTCTTTCTCTCTTTTCCGTTTCTCTTTTTCTTGATTTTGTTTCTCTCTTCTATATTTTGATTCAGTGAGCCAGAGATGACATTGTGTCAACCCCACATTTACTTTTGGATGTTTTTTTTCCATATTCTATTAAATCTTCTTTTAATTTTGTAATATTGCCTGGCCTGTCTAAGTTACCATCCCAATCGAACTTAGTCATCCACAGCTGAACATATGAGCATGAACCTGGATATTTGTCTTCCATGTGTTTACATGATGCTGGGATTTCGAATTCAGCACCTTTTGTGGAATGTTGGTTGCCCATGTTTGCACTTTATTTATCAGTTTTTATGTACTTGAGTGGAGACGCCTGATCTCCCGACTGAACAACCCTCAATCCATACAGGATATCTAGTTCAGTCCCTCCGCCGTGGCCTTATAACCCCTCTTTTTTAATCAGGAGAGTATACACCAAGCTTCTACCTCCGAGGAGGCGGGTGTATCTTGCCTCTGCTTCTCTCCTGATGACCAGGCAGGTAATACCGCGGTATATTCCGTGTAGTGCTTTTTGTGTCTTATACTCACTCCGTTGTCTCGATGGTTTCTCTCTGAGTTGTTTTAGTGCCTTCTTCCCGTCACTGGAGATGGTCGCCCTGGGAGGGACGAAGACCGGCCTTCCGTCAACTCGTGATGAAAGGTCTTTCACTTCGGACGTCCTTTTGACTCCGGCTGCTGTTGAGAATTGTCTTTATCTTGTTATGTGTTTCACCATATGTTTCTGTCTTCTCTTAGAAGTTAGGCAAGGTAGACTCATTGGTAAATGTAATAAAAACAGAGACATTCCATTTGCAGGATTGTTGTTTGTTCTATTGTTATCTCAGGAGCCAGTCAGGCAGGAGGTGTCAAACACTCATTGTAAATGCGACATCAGGGGGGTTGATGATGATCACATTTGCATGAAGAATGGGATCTGGCCACCTGGGAAAACAATGGAAGAGAAGAACTCTACCAACACCAAGTGGGACTGGAGGAAGAGGACGGGGACATCTCAGCGGGGGATCTGGATTGGATTGCATGGACATTGTGAATTTGCATGTGTGTGACTATAAAGGACTGGGCCAAGGGATAGTTAGGTTGTCAGACTCCGTGCCCTGACGATTAACTCTGTTGTTGCTAGGGTGATGAACTGGCCCGGAGCTCTGTAATATTTGTATCTGGAATTGGTTCTATTGTCAAATACATTTTGAAATTGGTACTTTACTTCTCGAAGTCTTCATTCAACGAACACGCGGATCGGCAGCTACATACAGGAGGTATTGCGATCCAACACTGCGCAGACTTCGGCGTTCGGTCGTCCCACGGCGCTCCTCTCCAGGTCTTGGGATCCGGCTCGAAGGACCAATTTTTGTGAGGGTGATGTTTGGTCACCCGCGCTGTTCGTTTACTAGACTCAGATCAACCACACAGACAACAGGAGGCCTTGCAAGGGAGAGCCGACGAGCAGTTCAAGCTTCCTCTCTCAACTCCGTCAGTCTGCTGCTCGCTCTCCTCTTTTATTTGGTTCACACAAGATTTGTATCAAAACAACTTCATGATTCCTTCTCCTCCCATCTCTACGACTTCCTCGTATCCTTGAACATGATACCTCCCAGTGCTGGGTACATAACAGCTTCAATACTTGAGTCAAACACTCATACATTCTTTTTGATTAAACATTCTAAATCTACTTACTATACTTACTATAGCATTGAAACGATAATAGTAATAACAACAATAATTCTTCTCACACTCCCCAGCTCAGTGCCTGTATATTGGCAGTAATGCGGACTCTGCACCGGTCCGTAGTGGTGAAGAGAGAGCTGAGCCAAAAGGCGAAGCTCTCGATTTACCGGTCGATCTTCGTTACTACCCTCACCTATGGTCATGAGCTTTGGGTAATGACCGAAAGAACAAGATCACGGGTACAAGCGGCCGGAATCAGCTTCCTCTGTAGGGTGGCTGGGCTCTCCCTTAGAGATAGGGTGAGAAGCTCTGCCATCCAGGAGGAGCTCGGAGTAGAGCCGCTGCTCCTCCGCGTTGGGAGGAGCCAGATGAGGTGGCTTGGGCATCTAGTTGGGATGCCCCCTGGATGCCTCCCTGGTGAGGTGTTCAGGGCATGTCTCTCCGGTAGGAGACCCCCGGGAAGACCCAGGACACATTGGAGAGACTTTGTCTCTCGACTGGTCTGGGAATGCCTGGGGATCCCTCCGGATGAGCTGGAAGAAGTAGCTGGGGAGAGGGAAGTCTGGGCTTCTCTTCTTAGGCTGCTGCCCCCGCGACCCGACCCCGGATAAGCGGTAGAGGATGGATGGATGGATGGATGGATGTAAACAAGGTTGTATTTAAACTTTTGAGCGTCAGAATCTGTGAGTATTGCATCACTTCCTGTCTCCTCTATCGTTCGTTGGTTGCATTGTGCACGGGGTGCCGTATTCACTTAATATTGAACACTTGGTGTGTTGTATTCACTTAATATTGAACACTTGGTGTGTTGTATTCACTTTACTTAAAATTTCGAACACTTGGGACATTCTAGTCACCTGATATCAACAGTGAGAAACAACCCATATTAAACAAATACAGAGCTTCGCCGATTACTAGCATTAGCATGGCCTCACCGTCTGTTTCACCCGGTGTCTTTGTCTGTTCAGCGTGCGAAATGTTTAGTTACTCCTCCGCCTCCCTTAGTGAAGGGAATAGGTGCAGAAAGTGTAGTTTATTTATGGCTATGGAGGCGAGACTTAGCGAGCTTGAGATGCGGTTCCGCAGCTTGGAGTTAGCTGGAGTTGCGTCAAGTAGCCAGGGTAAGCTAGCTGCTGCGGAGCCGCCTAGCGTAGCTACAGCTAGCGGTCCCCCGGCAGCAGCCGGCTAGCCAGGGCGGCTGGGTGACGGTTCGTAGGAAGCGTAGCCCAAAACAAAGGCCCACGGTGCACCACCAACCGCTTCCCGTGGCTAACCGCTTTTCCCCACTCGGCGACACACCCGCTGAGAAACCGACCCTGGTAAGTGGCGACTCTGTTTTGCGCCACGTGAAGCCGACTCCAGCGACCATAGTTAGGTGCATTCCGGGGGCCAGAGCGGGCGACATAGAAGCAAATTTATGGCTGCTGGCGAGACGTAATCGTAAATTTGGTAAAGTTATTATTCACGTCGGAGCCAACGACACCCGGCTTCGTCAGTCGGAGGTCACCAAAATTAACTTGGAGTCGGTGTGTAACTACGCAAAAACGATGTCGGACTCCGTAGCATTCTCTGGTCCCCTCCCCAATCTGGCCAGCGATGAAATGTTTAGCTGCATGTCGTCGCTTCGACGCTGGCTGTCACGGTGGTGCCCCGAAAACCAGGTGGCCTTTATAGACAATTGGAGCACCTTTTGGGGAAAACCTGGTCTGATTAGGAGAGACGGTGTCCATCCCACAAGAGATGGTGCTTCTCTCATTTCTAGTAATCTGGCTAATTTTATTAGACCCAAAGTGACCTGACAACCCAGGGTCCAGACCAGGATGCAGAGTTGTAGTCTTACACACCTCTCTGCTGCTTCCTTAGAACCCTCATCCACCAACAATAACATATTTAACACTATAGAGGTAGTCTCTGTTCCACGGTTAAAAGTTCACCAAGCACAGAGCAGGGGAGTGGTCAATCACCATAATCTTATTAAAATTAATACTGAAGCACAAGTTGGAGAAACTAATATCACAATTAAGTGTGGACTGTTAAATATTAGATCTCTTTTGTGTAAATCCCTGTTAGTATACGACCTGATAGCGGATCATCACATTGATTTATTTTGTCTTACTGAGACCTGGCATCAGGAGGAGTATGTTAGCTTAAATGAATCTACTCCTCCTACCCATCTTAATTATCATATTCCACGTATTACTGGTCGAGGAGGGGGAGTGGCAGCAATCTATCACTCCAAGTTATTAATTAATCCCAGACCAAAACATGGCTTCAGTTCATTTGAAAGCCTGACTCTTGGCATCACTCATCAGGACAGGAGGACAGAAAAGCCACTTCTGTTTGTAGTTGTATATCGGCCCCCTGCTGGTCGACTGAGTTCCTGTCTGAGTTTTCTGATTTCTTATCTGACTTGGTCCTTAGAACGGACAAAGTCATTATCATTGGAGACTTTAATATCCATATGGACGTTATAAATGACAGCTTTAGAAATGGCTTCATTTCATTACTTGAGTCAGTTGGTTTCCTCCAGCAGATAAACCAACCAACTCATAGCTTTAACCACACCCTAGATCTAGTCCTGATTTATGGTGTTGAGGTAGAACATGTGTCAGTGTTCCCTCAGAACCCAGTCCTGTCAGACCATTCTTTGATCACTTTTACATTTATGATTAAGGATTCTTCTATGCTCAGAACAAAGTCTTACTATAGCAGATGTCTCTCAGATAATGCTCTAGCTAAGTTTAAGGAAGTGATCCCTGTGCTGATCCCAGGACCACCGTGTGTTTCCCCAAGGATAAATCACTATAATCTTAGCCCTGCTGAGGTTGACTCTGTTGCTGAAGGTACAGCAACCTCACTGAGAATCACACTTGATTCTGTTGCCCCCCTGAAAAAGAAAATAGTAAATCAGAGGAGGTGTGCCCCCTGGTATAATTCACATATCAGGACCCTCAAGCAGAAAGTGAGAAGACTGGAAAGGAAGTGGCATTCTTGTAAAATAGACAGCTATCATGTAGCCTGGAAAGACTGTCTGTTAGGTTACAAAAAGGCCCTTCGCAAGGCTAGAACAGCTTATTTTTCTTCTTTGAGGAAAATAAGAGCAACCCCAGGTTTCTTTTCAGCACTGTGGCCAAATTAACTAAGGCTGTGTCCGAAACCACCCCCTATACCCTACATAGTGCACTCAATCGTGTGGACGCCATTTTGAAATAGTGTCCGAATTCTTAGTGAGCATCGCGAGTGCACTCAATGTATCCCACAATGCACTGCAAAAAGTAGTGTACAACCGATGCACCCGAACTCGGTAATATATCCCATCAGCCTTTACGGTATCACGTGGTAATCTGTCGATGGCGGGTAAACGAGCAGTAATGACGTACAAATGTATGTAATATTATGTTATTATTATTATATGCTATTTGTTTCACATATCTTACTAGAGCGTAAAATTCTTTCACTTTAGTGGAACATTGCTGCCTCCATTTTAAATATGTTTTTTGCCTTTATTTATTTCTACGCGACTATAAGCATCTTATTAGATTACGTCACCGGAAATGTCACCGGACACTAATTATTTGAGATAATAAGGAAGTGTTATGTTATTGTCATTAATATTTTAATCTATTATTATTATATAAAGATTATAATAGGGTAAAATATTGCATTTTCAAAGAAACGATCGCTGAATGTGTTTGGGTATGTTTCGGATGGGTTAAAATAATTAAATGGACCTGGCCACTTTTCCCGGGGAACGATTCGTTATTATTATGCGACAACATTACGTCATTTTACGTGCGCCGTAGTGTCCGTAGTGTCCGAAAGCTAATTTTGAATTGAGTGCGCTACGTAGTTCACTCAATCCATGTCCCCCATGTAGTGAGTACTGAATAGGGAACGAGTGTGTGGTTTCGGACACAGCCTAAGAGTCACAGTGTTTTAGATCCACGTATCCCTTCTTCCCTTCGTGGTGAAGACTTCATGAGCTTCTTCACTGATAAAGTTCTAGCTATCAGAGAGAAAGCTAACCAGGCTATCCCAACAACTGGAGCATCACCAGATGTGCTGACTGTGGGAACATACAGGTTCTCCAACAAGCCCTTCAACTCCTTCAGCCCTATATATTTTTCTGAGGCGTCATCGCTAATTCAGAAATCCAAGACCACCACGTGTCTCTTTTAGATCCCATCCCAACACACCTGTTGAAGGATGTTCTACCACTGATAGGCAGTTCTATCCTGGACCAGATCAATGGTTCTTTAGTGTCAGGTTATGTACCCCGGTCCTACAAGGTGGCAGTGATTAAGCCGTTGCTTAAAAAACCATCACTGGATCCTGATGTCTTAGCAAATTATAGGCCAATATCCAACCTTCCTTTTATCTCTAAAGTTCTAGAGAAGATGGTGGTGACTCAGTTACCGGAGCACCTGCAGAGGAACAGCCTGTTTGAGATGTTTCAGTCAGGCTTTAGAGCTCATCACAGCACAGAAACAGCACTTCTTAAAGTCACTAATGATCTTCTCATAGCTTCAGATCATGGACTGGTCTCTATGCTGGTTCTGCTGGACCTCAGTGCTGCTTTTGATACAGTTGATCACAGCATCCTGTTACATAGACTGGAACATGTGATTGGGATTAAAGGGACAGCACTAGACTGGTTTAGATTATATTTATCTGATAGATACCCGTTTGCTTATGTCCATGGTGTTCCCTCCTCATACAGTAGGGTTAGCCATGGAGTTCCTCAAGGTTCTGTAGTCGGACCAATCCTCTTCACATTGTACATGCTTCCCTAAGGGAACATTATTCGGCAGCATGGGATACATTTTCATTGTTATGCTGATGACACTCAGCTCTATTTATCCCTGAAACCCGAGGAGACAGAGAAGTTAGTGAAGCTCCAGACCTGTCTTAAAGACATAAAGTCCTGGATGTCTTCAAATTTCCTCCTCCTTAACCCAGGAAAAACTGAGGTCATGGTGTTTGGTCCTGAACCTCTCTGGGATAGATTAGATCACATGATCACTCTAGATGGTATCTCATTAACATCTAGTCTCTCTGTGAGAAATCTAGGAGTAACTTTTGATCAAAATCTCTCCTTCAACTCACACATTAAATTAGTCTCTAGAAGTGCCTTTTTTCACTTGAGGAACATCACAAAGATCAGGAAGCTGCTGACGCGGCATGATGCTGAAAAGTTAGTCCATGCATTTGTTACTTCCAGGCTGGACTACTGTAACTCTTTATTATCAGGGTGTCCAAACAACTCTTTAAGAAGCCTCCAGTTGATCCAAAATGCTGCAGCCAGAGTTCTGACAGGTATTGACAAAAGAGATCACATAACTCCTGTACTGGCGTCACTTCATTGGCTGCCCGTTAAATTTAGAATAATTTTTAAAACCCTTCTTTTGACCTACAAGGTCCTCAGAGGCCTAGCTCCATCCTACCTGGAGGAGCTAGTGATACCTTATCAGCCCAATAGACCGCTCCGCTCTCAGAATGCTGGTCTACTTGTGGTTCCCAGAGTTTCTAGGAGTAGAATGGGGGGCCGAGCATTTAGCTACCAGGCCCCCCTGCTATGGAACCAGCTCCCTGTCCAGGTACGGGAGGCTGACTCCATCGCTACTTATAAGATCACACTCAAAACCTACCTCTTTGAAAAAGCTTATTGTTACTAATTCAGTAGTTTCAGTTACTATCATAGACAGACAAATTATCATACTTAGGGGGTCGTCTAATCGTTAGGTCACATCTTAGTTATGCTGTTATAGGCTAAGGCTGCCGGGGTCCGGAAACATGATCACCTGACAGGCCTCTGTCACTCCACTGGGTCATGGTTTCCTCTCCTCTCCTTTCCTCTCCTCATCAAGCAGACTAGTTCTTGTGTAGTTTTTCTGCTTCTCCCCCCCCTTATTTATTTACAGGTATCGCCGCCCTCGGAGCTGCATAATGACCTCCGGCCCCGCTGAAGTGATTGTATATCATATTTTTTGTGTGTGTTTCTGTGCTCTGTGCCTCCCCTCCCCTCCCCTCTCCTCTCCTTCTCCTTTCCTCTCCCTCTCCCTTCCTCTCTTCTTTCCCCTCCTCCTCCTTCTCCTCTCCTCTACCTCCCCTTCACTCTACTTCTCCTCTCCTCTCCTCCTCCCCTCTCCTCCCCTCTCCTCTCCTCTCCTACCTATCTTATCTTCTACCTGTCCTCCCCCTTCTCCTCTCTCTTTACCCAGCCGGCCATCAGCAGGAGGGTCCCCCTACATGAGCCTGGTCCTGCTCAAGGTTTCTTCCTGTTAAAGGGGAGTTTTTCCTTGCCACTGTTGCTTGTCTAGGGTCAGGCCCTGGGATTCTGGAAAGCGCCTTGAAACAATTTTAATTGTATAAGACGCTATATAAATAAAGATTGATTTGATTTGATAAATAAAATGCATTAATACTACTTCTACTAATAATAATAATGTATTTTATTTAAAGGTCTTTTCAAATGATCAGTTGACATCAGTTATAATGAATTTTCATATAAAATACATACTGGTTGTCAGTATTAGATTCAGCCTCTAGTATACACATTCACTCTCTCTGTTTTCCCAGTTTATGATCAGTGCATCCGTAAATCATATGAAATGAATAATCTCGAGGAGATCACTACCTCTTTGTTTCCCTACTTTGATTTTGCAGTATACTGGATTGGTCTCATTCATCTTTAGCTCTTTGAGCCGTTCACTTTTAAGAACCACTGACATGATTTTTTGAAACATATTTGACTTTCTGAACTTTTTCTACCAAGGAAGTTTAAGTTTTAGTTTTTTAATGACAACTTTTTATTTTTAATTTTGATTTTCCCTGCCAGCCTGGCACATGGGGGCCCCTAAGCTGCAGCTTTCAAGTCTGCATTAGTCCAGCCTAGCTGATTGCTTATTTGCTCCAGTTTTGAGACATATAATCCAATACATTAATTAATATGGTAATATAACCCACATATAGTTATTGAAACAAAATAAAATTATAGTATTACTGCATATGATTAGTATTTGTTCTCAAATTTAAAAAACAATTCTTGCTGATATAGCTTGATAGAAGATAAAAGAGGCAGATCACATGCAGCTAATTGTGGCTCTCTGTTGGTGTGGCCTTGGATTTATGCACATTACAGAGAGCAACACTGTTGTCATCCTTTTATATGCAGCTCATTATATTATCATTAAAAACAGCTCTTCTGTGTGCCATCCTGGACAAGATTATTATTCCTGTCAGTGCAACGTTATCTTCATCATGCAGTAAAACCTGACCACTCAGTGTTTTTTGACTCTCCCAGCTCATTTATGAATAATTCCTCAGATATTTTAGTGAGGTCAGTTGGACCTGCTGCAAACCACTAGCACCCTGAATCCAGCACTTTTTCAAATGAGACAGGGATATGAAAATACGACTTTAGATATTTGTGATATAAGATTTTAATGGCGGTTCCTGTGAAAGACCAGGATTTATTCCTTTTACCAGTGTTTGAGAGACATTCAGTTATTTGGGTTGCCATAATCCACAATGATTAAGGGATGTATAAAATTGAATATTACATTAGAATATTTTTTTCTAGGATCATCTAAAAGCTGTGTTTGAGCCAAAGACAGAATTTACAATCTACAACATGCAATCTTATCACTGTTTCTCTAGCTTTCTCCTCATGCATGTATGCTTATATACCCGAGTGGGAGCTACTCTCTCCCCAGCCATCACTAATTAAAGTTCCAGCAGCTGTTTTACCTCTCTCGCCTTTAGAGCAAGGGCACTTTTAGCACACATGTCAAGTCCAGGATGGAACAAGCAGGACATTCTGGCAGAGGATAGAGAGGGGAAAGGGACCAGAGAGCTATTTGCATATGCCTGTGATCCTAATATATACAGGTTGCCAACCTATGAGGTCATAGTTCACCATTGTTGCTAGGGCAACTGGTCTGTTCTCCCCATCACTAGCTCGTTAAAGTGCTGTGGGAATAGAAATAGGTGTGCCAACTGTCCCCACTGGTCTGTGGCAATGTTTGTATGTGACCCTGCCAAATAATAAGGACCTCTGCCATGATGTCCACACACCGAAACACACATGCACACACTGAAACACCCATCTACACAAGCAAGCAAACACACACATTGAAATGTCCATCCACACTCATGCGCGCACATGCACAGAAACATCCATGCACAAGTGCACACATACACGTAAATGCATGTTACCTAAGTGGAAACAATTTTTCAACAACTTCAAACCTTCTTAGAGAAAGAGTTTTGCACTGTTCCATATCATTTGAAGCATCAATTAGCATGTTTTTCTGCAGCTGAGTGTTTCCTTTCGTGTGCTGAGGTAAATAAAAGATGGAAATGAAGTCCAGTGCTCTAATCCTTGCAGGGTGCAGGTCTCACAGTAATCCCCCCAAGAGCTGCTTGGCCTGGGGCATGAAAAAGGGTAATCCAGCCTCCTGGGACCTCATCGACTAGCCTCTATCTGTCTCTTGCTCTGTCTGTCTCTCTCTCTCACACAGAGATACACAGACACACACACACAAATGCAGTGTGAAAAGAAACATGAGAGGGTAAACAAAGACAGATGAGGACAAGCCACTTGTTAAAATGCAAAATCTCCATGACAGAGATAACTATGTGCAGTTTGCAGTTAAACTATGGTATGTGCACTCTAACCCAATAGAATGACAAAACATTACTATGTCTGAATGCTGTGTATAATAACAATGCTAATGCTGATAATTCAAGACACACGACACACAACCAGACACACAACACACACTCATGTGTTCACCAGCTGAACCCAACTTGTCTATTTGGTACTGTGATTCCCACAACTGTTCACGCTGGTGTTTCTGATGGGATGTGGGTGAACGAGTCATGTGCAGATTTTTCCTGGTCCTGAGTCAGCATGTATGTTGTGATATGTCTGTTTTTGTTTGTGTGGCTCTGCTGACATGTGTCCAGGTGTGATTTGCTCCAGGGTTTCTCTTACACTCCACTGGCCCAGCCCATGCACAATGCAAGAGGGAGAGGCAGAGAGAGAGCGAGCCTTTTGACTTTTAACACTTTTATGTACAATAAATTGAATAAAACATATATTAAACAATCACTCCATCATTGTATGAAGTAGTTTGAGAGTTTGAGCTGTCTCTGCTCTGTCGGTGAACATAGGACACCTTCGTGTCCCGACAGCTGCTGGAACACTTCCAGGTTTGTGGTGGCCTAGTAGAAGCAGAACTCCAGCCTCAGTCTGGCTCTAATGTTCTGCCTCCACATGGCCCCCACATCACATGTGTCCCCATCCCGGATCCTGTCCCTGCGTGTCAGGTAAATCGCTAATTTAGCTTCTGCGATTAAAAAGTTTAAAATCTGACACTTGGTTCCTTCAGCTTTTTTATAGGTAGTCCCACCAATAAAAACCTGAGCAGAAAACGTGACGTTAAAACGTTTAAAAACCTCAGTTAAAACACTAAAAACTCCTGCGAGTCTGCTGCATTCTGTAAAAACATGAAAAACTGTCTTGAACAGACCACATAACGGACATTCTCTGGAGACACTAGGGTTTAAAACAGATATAAAAGCATTGGTGGCGATGGCACCATACAGGATTCTCCACTGCAGGTCTCTAGTCCTCTTTTTGATTGGGGGTTTGTACAGGGTCCTCCATTGTGGACTCTGTCCCCTCAGCCTGTCTGTCCAAACAGAGGCAGCTCTACCAAGTAGCCTCAGTCCATTAATTGTCTTTACAATTTTTCAAATAAAACGTTTGTTTGTCTCCTGCCTCCCATTCCTTCTCTGCCAGATTGTTCTCTGCATTCATGTGAGTCATTCCAGCGTTCTTCTACAGTCATTCCAGCGTTCTTCTACAGACAGATCACTCGGTACCGACCCTGCCTGTTTTTGATCATCCTGCCTCGCTTCTGTCCCAGTAAAAGACCTCCGCCTTCTGTCTCTGATCCCAAGTTCATGGAGGTCTTCTCCGGGTTCTGTTTGCTCATGGCTGGTCAGTCGTTTGCTTTTCAGTTCGCTCCGCCGGTGCACCCGGATCTTCTTCCCGAGCATGCAGCGTTTGGGTCCGACTGCTCTGCCTGTTTCACAGGGCTCAGCTGGAGGACAGGGAAGGCATCCATGGGGTCCGGCTCGGCTCCTCCTCTGCCGTACAACAGGAGGACTCTCTCTCTCACAGAGAGCCTCCTCCTCCACAGCTCCAGACTCCTCTTAACCAGCCTCAACGATTGTAGTCCCAGTACAGTGCTCAGGGTCTGGGCATCAGCCAGCATGGGCCCGGTTGCCTCCACCAGCTGCTTTAGTGTGACAGTCCTGGAGCCACACAGCGCCCCCATCAGTCTGGGCATGGTGCTGCTCCAGATATCTAGTCTGCCTCCATAAACCAGGGGCTCTTCCAACAGCCAGTGCAGAGAGTTGGACTTCTGGACCTTCTTTCCTTTAAAAAGAACACAGGATTTAAAACCACTTTGATAAAAAGTTGGCAACCGCCTTAAATTTAAACTTTTGAAATCAGTTAAAAACAGAACAGCATCCAGTCCCAAGTTGCTCACACGCCTGAGTAAGCAGCTGGCCACGTCCCTCCACACTAAGTCAGGAGGTCTTGTCAGGTACCTCTGAACAAACTGCAGCCTAAAGGTGGCTGTTCTACTGGCCAGATGGATGAGGCCCTGCCCCCCTTGGTCTCTGGATAAGAACAGGACTGACTGTGGCACCCAGTGGTAGCTGTCCCAGAAGTAGTTAACCAGTTTAGCCTGGATCTGGGACAGCAGGTCTGGCGGTGGCTCTAAACAGGCCAAATGGTGCCACAGCAGCGAGGCTACAAGGTTGTTAAAAACTAAAACTCTTCCTCTAAAAGACATCTCTGAGTCCAGCCATCTCTATTTCTTTAATTTTTCCTCAACCTTCTCAACAACATTCTCCTAATTCTTTCTGACCATACACTCGTTTCCCAGGTACACTCCGAGATATCTCAGGCCATCCCTCCTCCAGGTCAGACTTTAAGGGAGAACAGGGAGGCCCTGATGTCACTCACTGACAACCAGGGCTTTGTTTTTCCCCCAGTTCACCCTCACAGACAACACATCACAGAACTTATTAGTTATGTTAAAAACTGTGTTAATATCTGCTTGGTCTTTAATAAAAACAACCACATCATTGGCATAGGCAGATAAAATCACATTACTTTTAAAACCCAGTAAAAACAGGCCTTGAACACACGAGCATAGCTTATGGAGGAGGGGTTCCAGTTAGAGAGTGTAGAGCAGGGGTGGCCAACCAGTCAGAGCCTAAGAGCCACATTTTTTACTGTGTTACCGCAAAGAGCCACATCATACACATGGGCACACATGAACATCACCTCATCCCTTCCTCACACACACAGACCTCTGCTTAGCCAGATTTATTGTAAATGTCACACACCAACATGATAATGACAGAATTTGACTTCCACAGACCACGGGCCAGTCATTTTCAACAATGAACATTGTGCACCGTCTCACACACACAAACTCTCAATTCAACTAAATCCACAAACAAAAATATAATAATTAAAATATCTTTTTTTCTCTTACTATGCATGTTGCTTAGTGGGACTTCTGGCATTCCTTGCTTTGAACAATACTCTTTAAATCTGGCTTGTATTCAGTTGTTGCCACGCGAAGCAATTCTTTCACATGGGTGTCAGTCAGAACAGATCGATGCTTTGATTTCACGTGTTTTAGGGTAGAAAACACAGACTCGCAGACGTATGTTGATTGACAGTATCTTAAGCGCAGCCCGTTTGACATTGGGGTATTTTTCCATTGGCACACTTTTCCAGAACTCAATGGCCCCTTCCCTTAAAGCAGGTTTCAGTTGGTCCTCACAAAGATTGATCATCTCCAACTCAGCTGCAGCCTCATCTGTAACTAGCGGGGCTTTCCAACAGTGCATCTCCACATTAAAAGGGGCAACGAGGAATGCAATCTGTGGCCTTTTCGGTTGTAGATCACGGAACCGGGTCACGAAGCTTTCGTGCAGGTTTTCTCGTTTGGCTGTGCATTTTTCCCTGCCATTTTGAAGGCGAACTTGACACTAATTGTTTACTCAAAAAGATCTTGTCCCTACTGAGAAACTTTGCAGTATTTTCATCTAACGCGCATGCGCTTTTGATGAAAGTACTGTATTGAACTCAAGCAAAGCGAACACGCACATTAAAAAACCCAAACCCAAACTTCGATATGAACGTTAGAGCCGCATGAAACCAGGCAAAGAGCCGCATGCGGCTCAGGAGCCGCGGGTTGGTCAGGCCTGGTGTAGAGCATCCCAGACAGAGCACAGCCCTGTCAGACACCTCTATACACTCTACAAGGAGCGCACAAACTGCCATTGACCTTCAGCACACTCTCAATGTTACTGTACAGCACATGGATCTTGGCTATCAGACCAGCACTGAACCCAAACCTCTCCATGGTTCTCCACAGGAAGTTGTGTTCAAAACGGTCAAAAGCCTTTTCTTGATCTAAAGAAAGTAAACCAACACTTATTTCCGATGAACTGGAGACCTCCAAAACATCCCTAATGAGGCAGACATTGTCTACCATGGACCTGCCAGGTACACAGTACGTCTGGTTCTGATGGATGACCTGTTCCAGGGCCTCCCTCAGCCAGATGGCCAAGGCCTTGGCGAGAATCTTGTAGTCCGTGCAGAGAAGGGACACAGGGCAACAGTTTTTTATGACTTGCAGGTTTCCTTTCTTCGGCAGGAAGGTGATGACGGCCCTCCTGCAGGACAGAGGCAAGGAACCGGTGGCGAGACTCTCGTTGAAGACCTCCAGGACGTCTTGAGCAAGGATGTCCCAGAAGGCCTTTTAAAACTCCACAGAGAATCTGTCGATGCCCAGGGCCTTTCGACCCTGCCTTGTCTGTAGGGCTGCGTGCAGCTCCTGTGCCGTCAACCGGCGCTCCATCCAGTAGTTGGTCTCCTTGGAGACCCTGGGCAGTCCTTGACTAAAACCACTAAAACAATCCTCACCATCTTTAAAATCAGTCTTGTATAGTGAAGTGTAAAACTCCACCGCTCTCCTCCTGATCTGGCCCGGGTCACTCAGCTCCTGCCCCGTGTCTGACAGCAAGGAGTGGATGAGGTTCTTCTGCCCAGACTTCCTCTCAAGACCGAAGAAGAAACTGGAGGGTGCATCCATCTCTGAGATGTCCTGGATTCTGGACCGGACCAGGGCGCTCTGTGCTCTTGCGCCAAGCAGGTTGGCCAAAGCCATATTTTTGATCTTGAGGATTCCAACAGATCCTCCATTTCCTGTGGACTCGTTCAAATACTTGAGCTCCACAATCTCAGTCTCCAGATCCCTGATAGAGCCGGTGACAAGACGAGTAACATTGAGCATGTGCTGCTGACACAACATTCTTATCTGTGTCTTCCCGTGATCCCACCACTGTGGGGTAGATGACAAGTGGAGTGTCATCTACCCTCTACACAAACTCCTCCTGTCTCACCCTCCTGTACACACATATCGCCTGCCTCGTCCCCCTGTACACAAGCTCCACCTGTGTTACCTACCTCCATACACACTCCTCCTGTCTCCCCCTCCTGTAAACACACATCAGTCTCACCATCCTGTACACTCACTTCACCTTTCTCACCCACCCGTTCACCCTCACCTGTGCTCCTGTCACTACCCACCAGGGCCGTCACGCCGTTGACCCCCAGACCCTCAGCTCTGGTGAGAGGTTGTTCAGCAGCAGGTCCAGGCTCCGCCGCGCAGTGCTCCTGTAACCCTGGTTTACAAAGCCTCATACAATAAAAGCATGTTAATAAAAAAACAGCTAGTAAGAAATACATTTTAAGTGAGACAAATGGATTAAGATGGTTAAAAATCATTAAAATTGTATGTTTCATGCCATTTTGTTTGAAGCGACTTGAAATTTGTGTTTAGACTCTTATTTTGAAGGGCTGCGCTGACGTGGACCAGGTGACTAGCCACAGCCAATCGGGTTGTTTTGGCTTTTCCACTGCACCTGAATTGGAAATGAGCAAACGTTCTTCACAGAGCCGCTGATTGGGATAGAGAGAAAAAAAGAGTGAAAAAAGGAGTTGAACTGGAGTTGTTTTCCTGCTCCGAGGAGGTATCTTTGTTTTTTCCAACTTGTCCGTGATTTGGTGAAGTTATTTTTGATACCAAACGGGACTTGGTGAGTGTAAAAGTTTATTTCATTTCATGTAAGAAATGTTTTCTCATGATTTGTCAGTCATTTCGTGAAGATGCAAAGCTAATGTGGCGGGTTTATGTTGTTTTATGTTAAAATGGTGAATATACACGGTGAGGAAGATGCTGAGGGGGAGCATGAGCCTGTGGATGTTTTTTTTTTTATTTTTTTTTTTTGCCGCTGAGACGGCGAGTGCACTACTTTTTCAAGTGTTTAGTGAACTGAAATGGACTTTTATTTAATTTTCAAGCTACCATATGTATTATTTGAGTTTATATGTATTTTATTTGGTTATTATGGTAGGCCTTTTTAAGAGTGGACCAGAAACAGTCGGAGAGTTGGATTCCACGTGCATAATACAAGATGGCGAGCCACCCATGAAGACCACGATGACCCAGAAACCGTGCATCACGCAGAAGCAAAGCCCCCCTGCTGGAAATTGCACGTTTTCATCAGAACTGGTAGGATTTGCCCACATCTCTCTGCAAAAGTGCAGAAGACTCCCATAGACTCTAAATTAAAGGTTCAGGACAATAAAAGGATCTTTTCATTTAAATAAAAAAAAAGGGGCATTTATTTTTGGAAAACAAATTGTTCAGTCTTTTGCTGAATTATTTTGAGTTTAAATTTCACTATGGTATTTTTGGTTATTCATCCTCGTGAGTACTTTAAGGGTATTGTTCCAAGTGTAACTGGTTTGTTGGTATAAACAACAAAGTGTGAGAAATGGTTGAAACTTAAAAAAAACAAAAGGGATTGAAAACTACAAACTTGAACAAAAAGGGAAGAATATTTCTTTTTTTTTTTAAAAGCAATATCAAAAGCCTGTCAATTGTATGTCAACTGTATATTTGATGTTTTTTCTGTCTGTTTCATTCAAATAATATGCCGGCAATCTAAACTTGTTTTCTGGTCTGTGGTTATTATTATTATTACATTTAATTCATCCACTGCTCCAGTAGTCGAACCTATCTGGTCCAGGGTAACTGTAGCTGACTAAAAAGTGCTACACTCCACCATGCGGGGCCCTGCCACCACTCCCTCGAGCCCGATGCAACCGATTTGGCTGCGTGTGGAAACATTTTAATTAAATGTTCCATTTCACCACAACCAAAACATTTCATGTGCGGCGTAAAGGCGAACAGAACATAATCAAATTCATCCACCCGGACTTTAAAACACACATTTAGATCCTCATCACGGTTATTAAGGATCATATAAACCTGTCGGCGATGAGACATTACGTGTTTCAGTAGTGGAGATTTACATCCAGACATGACTTTTTTCATAGGACAAACAATTTTGTCATGTCCGGACAACTCCCAACACAGAAACTCATCTGTAATGAATGGGGACACGTTGGACAGGGTAACTTTGGTGCCCGGCTAGCTCAGAGGCAGCACCACCTCGAACCTTCAACCGACACTGATACCGGCCCCCACCAGCCGGTTCACCTGCTCCACCTTCTCTACGAACAACACAACAGCCCCCGTTCATCCAGGTGGCCGACTTCACAGACCCATATTTGATCACCTCCCCCACAGCCAGGGCCACCTCCTCCACAGTGTACAGAGACCTGGCCCCCACCTTCATGCCATGTCTCTGCGTTAACCGGGCGAGATGCCCGCTACCACGACCAACCACCATGGCGCCAGACGCCAACCAGCCAGACAAACACTCAAAACACCAAAAACTAAACTAATAAACCGACACAAGACACCACCAACAATTAAACAATTTTATACCGACAAAATCCTAAGAAAAAAAACAGCTTAAACAGCTCAAAAAGGTTGAAAAATTCTCAAACGAGAAAGCTCTCAGCTTGCACCACGCTCCTCACAGACAGCCAGACAGAGGAAAAAGATGAAAGGAGGGGGAGAGAGAGAATGATAGAGACTTTGACTTTTAATGGGACTTTTATTTACAATAAAATCAATAGCACAATCACTCAAACCTTATTCATGAGGTTTCACTTGCAGGTTCATTGTGGCCTGGTGAATGCAGAATTCCAACTTTGGTTTTAATCTTGTTGTCTGTCCCTGCGTGACAGTTATATTGCTAGTTTAGGTTGTCCAAATAAAATATGTAGGGCCTGACACTGGGTGCAGTAATTTTTTTTGTAGACAACTCCACCCATAAAACTGGATGCAGTGAACACAATGTTAAAACATTTGAAAATATCTGTCCAAAAACATGGGCAGTAAAAACGTGGAAAATTGTCTGAGACAGAGCACAGTACGGACTCATGTTAGAAACACTATTTAAAACTGAGATAAAAGAATTGGTGGTGATGGTACCATTTAGGATCCTCCACAGGTCTGTCCTTTTTTTATTCTGTCTGTACAGAGTCCTCCATTGTGGACTGTGTCCACAGAGTCTATCCACACTGTGGCTACTCTTTTGAACAGACCCATTTCATTAATTTTCTTTATACTGTCTGACTAAAGAGTCTGTTTCTCCACTTAAGGCTAAGTCTATTTTTGTGGTAGACATTCATTAGAGGGCCACAGAGCTCCTCATACCCAGACCTTAGCTAGAGGTCTGGGAAGGTGTCTGTAAGGTTGGGCTCAACTTCTCCTCTGCTGTATCGGAGGAGAACGCCCCCGTTTCTCCCAGAGGGCTTATGTTTCCAGAGGTCCAGACCTCTTTTTACCAGCTGCAGTGAACGAGTCCCAGCAGAGAGCTCACGGTCCAGGCATCATTGAGCGTAACCTGAAAGACCTGTAACCTGAATGACAAGGCAGCCGTACATGCAAACAACTTGCACATCTAGCCTGGCTAGATGTAGTGGGCAAGTCAGACCTACCTGGCAAGTTTAAGGCTTGAGTTTACCATCATGGCATCCTCCCATGGATTTTATTGCCCATCCTGATCTATGAGGATCCAAGCTCCACCATCAAGGGCTTTGAAACAAGAGTCAGCCTGAGAAACATCACCTGTGTGGCCAGGAACCAAAGGTCTCCTGAGGTGAGGACAGGGCAAAGATTGAGGACAGCAGAGGATGTGGATGTAGCTGAATGATGTTTATAATACAGGGCAATGGTGAGAGCAGTGACTTCCATCATTGGAAGGGCTGGTTTGATAGCGGCACAAAATCTCAAAACAGTGAGGTAAAGCAGAAGAACAGGAGATGACAGCAAAACATGTGGGCATTGGTAGAGGATGATGAGGATGATATAAGGATGGTTGGAATGTAGCAGCAGGAAGCCTGGATGAGATAGGAGCATGCAGTGGACCCCAAAGTTTCATTGGCAGAGCTGTGGAAAGCAGGCCCCATATCATATACAGTTCCTGTTCCAGACAAGTCAACTACTAAGTCCATCCAACCCGCTCAGTTGGGGATCGGTGCAGATGGTTCTCCTAGGACACACCTGCACAGAGCAGGGGAGCGGTCAATCACCATAATCTGATTAAAATTAATACCAAAGCACAAATTGGAGCAACTAACATCACATTAAATGTGGACTATTAAATATTAGATCTCTTTTGTGAAAATCCCTGTTAGTGCACGACCTGATAGCGGATCATCACATTGATTTATTTTGTCTTACTGAGACCTGGCTAACCCACTGGTTAGCTTAAATGAATCTACTCCTCCTACCCATCTTAATTATCATATTCCACGTATTACTGGTCGAGGAGGGGGAGTGGCAGCAATCTATCACTCCAAGTTATTAATTAATCCCAGACCAAAACATGGCTTCAGTTCATTTGAAAGCCTGACTCTTGGCATCACTCATCAGGACAGGAGGACAGAAAAGCCACTTCTGTTTGTAGTTGTATATCGGCCCCCTGCTGGTCCACATTCAGAGTTCCTGTCTGAGTTCTCTGATTTCTTATCTGACTTGGTCCTTAGAACGGACAAAGTCATTATCATTGGAGACTTTAATATCCATATGGACGTTATAAATGACAGCTTTAGAAATGGCTTCATTTCATTACTTGAGTCAGTTGGTTTCCTCCAGCAGATAAACCAACCAACTCATAGCTTCAACCACACCCTAGATCTAGTTCTGACTTATGGTGTTGAGGTAGAACATGTGTCAGTGTTCCCTCAGAACCCACTCCTGTCAGATCATTCTTTGATCACTTTTACATTTATGATTAAGGATTCTTCTATGCTCAGAGCACAGTCTTACTATAGCAGATGTCTTTCAGATAATGCTGTAGCTAAGTTTAAGGACCGATTCCTGCGTTGATCCCAGGACCACTGTGTGTTTCCCCAGGGATCAATCATAATCTTAGCCCTGCTTAGGTTGACGCTATTGCTGAAGGTGCAGCAACCTCACTGAGATTCATGCTTGATTCTGTTGCTCCCTGAAAAAGAAAATAGTAAATCAGAGGAGGTGTGCCCCGTGGTATAATTCACATATCAGGACCCTCAATCAGAAAGTGCGAAGACTAGAAAGAAAGTGGCATTCTTGTAAAATAAATAGTTATCATGTAGCCTGGAAAGACTGTCTATTAGTTTACAAAAAGGCCCTCAGTAAGGCTAGAACAGCTTATTTTTCTTCTTTAATTGAAGAAAACAAGAACAACCCCAGGTTTCTTTTCAGCACTGTGGCTAAATTAACCAAGAGTCACAGTGTTTTAGATCCACATATCCCTTCTTCCCTTAGTGGTGAAGACTTCATGAGCTTCTTCACTGATAAAGTTCTAGCTATCAGAATAAAAGCTAACCAGGCCATCCCAACAACTGGACCATCACCAGATGTGCTGATTGTGGGAACATACAGGTTCTCCAACAAGCCCTTTAACTCCTTCAGCCCTATATATTTTTCTGAGGCATCTTTGCCAATTCAGAAATCCAAGTCCACCATGTGTTTTTTAGATCCCATCCCAACACACAACGTTGAAAGATATTTTACCATTGATAGTTAGTTCTATTCTGGACCATATCAATTGTTCTTTACTGACAGGTTATGTACCCCGGTCCTACAAGGTGGCAGTGATTAAGCCGTTGCTTAAAAAACCATCACTGGATCCTGATGTGTTAGCAAACTATAGGCCGATATCCAACCTTCCTTTTATCTCTAAAATTCTTGAGAAGGTTGTGGTGACTCAGTTACTAGAGCACCTGCAGAGAAACAGCCTGTTTGAGATGTTTCAGTCAGGCTTTAGAGCTCATCACAGCACAGAAACGGCACTTCTTACAGTTACTAATGATCTTCTCATAGCTTCCGATCATGTACTGGTTTCTATGCTGGACCTCAGTGCTGCTTTTAACACAGTTGATCACAGCATCCTGTTACATAGACTGGAACATGTGATTGGGATCAAAGGGACAGCACTAGACTGGTTTAGATCGTATTTATAGATACCAGTTTGCTCATGTCCATGGTGTTCCCTCTTCATACAGTAGGGTTAGCCTCTGTGAGGAATCTTGGAGTAACTTTTGATCAAAATCTGTCCTTCAACTTACCCATTAAATTAGTCTCTAGAAGTGCCTTTTTCACCTGAGGAACATCACAAGGATTAGGAAACTACTGACGCAGCATGATGCTGAAAAGTTAGTCCATGCATTTGTTACTTCCAGGCTGGACTATTGTAATTCTTTATTATCAGGGTGTCAAAACACCTCTTTAAGAAGCCTCCAGGTGATCCAAAATGCTGCAGCCAGAGTTCTGACAGGTATTGATAAAAGAGATCACATAACTCCTGTACTGGCGTCCCTTTATTGGCTGCCCGTTAAATTTAGAACAATTTTTAAAACCCTTCTTTTGACCTACAAGGTCCTCAGAGGCCTAGCTCCATCCTACCTGGATGAGCTAGTGACACCTTACCAGCCCATTAGACCGCTCCGCTCTCAGAATGCTGGTCTACTTGTGGTTCCCAGAGTCTCTGGGAGTAGAATGGGGGACCGAGCATTTAGCTATCAGGCCCCCCTGCTATGGAACTAGCTCCCTGTGCAGGTACAGAAGGCTGACCCCATCTCTACTTTTAAGATTAGTCTTAATACCTACCTCTTTGAAAAAGCTTATTGTTACTAATTCTGTAGTTCCAGTTATTATCATAGATAGACAAATTATCATACTTAAGGGGTCGTCTAATCATTAGGTTAACATCTTCGCTATGCTGCTATAGGCTAAGGCTGCCGGGGTCCAGAAACATGATCACCTGACAGGCCTCTGTCACCCCACTGGGTTATGGTTTCCTCTCCTCATCAAGTAGACTAGTGATGCTATTTCCTGTGTAGTTTTTCTGCTCCCCCCTTCTGTATTCATTCATAGGTATCACCACCTTCAGAGCTGCATACTGACCTCCGACCCCGCTGACCCACTCAACTGGCAGCTAATTCAATTCAATTCAAGGTATTTTTCTATGTATTTCTCTCCTCTCCTCCCTATTCTATCCCTACCTGTCCTACCCCCTCTCCTCTCTCTCTACCCAGACGGCCATCAGCAGGAGGGTCCCCCTACATGAACCTGGTCCTGCTCAAGGTTTCTTCCTGTTAAAGGGGAGTTTTTCCTTGCCACTGTTGCTTGTCTGGGGTTAGGCCCTGGGATTCTGGAAAGCGCCTTGAAACAATTTTGATTGTAAAAGACACTATATAAATAAAGACCGGTGAGGACATATTGAGGAGGCCAATGAAAGAAAGTGAGCAATGTACACTGAGCTAGTGGAGGAGTGCCAGGACAATGGGTGACAAGTGTGGTGTTGACTAATTCAGGTGAAATGCAAAGGGTTCACTGACTAGTTTCTCTGCAGGGCATACAACATCCTTGGCAACACTGGGACTCATAAGCTAAGGGCCATTAAAGAAGTCATTGAGGCAACAGAAGTCGCTACAAGGTGGCTATGGATAAGGAGAGGGGAAAAATGTGTGTGGGTTATCTCTATCTGGAGACAAGCCTGGATGTGCTCAACCTCAGCTGGTTCTCCTGGATGAGAGTGTATGATGTTTGAAAAGTCCGAAACACTCCATGACCCCAGGTAACATCACCGATAATGTGTCCAGGTAGCATCAAGTTAATGTATGGTAGAAGCTTCTGTTTAAAACAATAAAACCAAGCTGAAGACATCCTGTTATCTCTAATGTGGGACCATGTGTACTGTCTGCAGCTTCAGTGCATCCTTTTCCACACATCCATTGGTAGACTGATTGCCTCAGAGTCTACTGAGAGGACTGCTGCAACTCTGAATAATTTTGACCTGAAAACTACTCAGTACAATTAAAATCATCCAACAATATTTAGTCACTTGGCAACTGCCTTATGTGTTTTACCATATGATTGTCATCTCGACAGGACTTTTTTTTCCACAGGAGAGATGATCTTCCCATGTATGGCCAACTACCTGCACAGAAACCCATCTGTGATGAATATAGACACATTTGACAAAATAGGCACTTTTCCACTGCGAGAGCTCATGGTAAACAATGGGGGCAGGTACTTTACAGGAACCATTCCTCACGTGTGAGCTTCTCAATGATTGTAGAAAACAAGACAGGCAGCTGCGACATTTCTGGTTTGTGTCCTTGTGTACATTGCGGTGTATGCTATGCACCTGCTGGTAACTGGTTAGGTCACCTATAAGTTACCACAATCGCTATTTGGGGGAGGTTTCAATAGTGGACACACACACCAATGGGGCCACAAAATTACCCCAAAATTCTGCAGTTGAAAAGCTCCTATTGACTTTGGTAATGACTCATAGACAGCAACGCCCCAAAACCACCACCAAAATTAATGCTGGCCTTAGTTCATTTGCTCCATCGTTTTCTCAAATAACATCGGGGCCCTGTGTATCCAAGTGGCCGATTTCCTGGGTGCCTGGGTGAACTCTATTGTGTGCAGAGACCTGGTACCCACTTTGATATTGCGTCTTGATGTTAATCAGGAGAGAGATCGCCTACCATCATGGTTTTAGAGACAAAATTTGACTTGTTACAGACAAAAACACCTCAAAGTAAACAAAAAACTCAACAAGACACCACCAACTCTTAAAGGAAACAATACCAACATTTACATTAAAGAAAAAATAGCTAAAACAGCTATAAAAGTTCTCAATTGAGGATGCTCCCAGCTCAGTGTCTGTGTGCATGTAAGAAATACATATAGTGTGAGGTTGTGTGACAAAAATGAACAAAATAACATGTTGAAAATTTCAAATTAAAACTGAGTGCAGATTGATTTTAAACACTATATTATGGAACAAACACATTATTATGGAAGTTACAGGAATTTTGTTGGGGTTGGGGTAGGGAACTAGTGAATTTCATCTGTTATCTGTCATGTTATCTGCTCTGATTAACTCTTCAAGTTCCTCATCTCAGTGAGACAGTAGAATATGCCAGGCTAAACCATTTCAGCTCAATTCAACTTTATTTAAACAGCATCCAGTGCAATCACCATCGGTCCCGGAGTCTGACCCCAACAACGTCAGGAAAAAACGAAATGAAGGAGCAGAGTTGGAGACAGTCTGATGCAGAATGCCTGCCATGCCAGCAGCAACTAAAGAGTCCAATGACTTGCATAGAGACTTTTACAGAGAATTATATATACATATAGACACACACACACACATACAGTATATATACACACACACACACTGCTCAAAAAAATTAGAGGAACACTTCGAAAACAGATCAGATCTAAACGGGGGAAAAATGATCTTGAATGACTTTCTTGATAAAAAGTAGTTGACGTATTAGTAACAAAATGATGCCACATAATTTGATAGAAATGAAAATGATCACCCTATAGAGGGGGGAAATCAAAGACACCCCAAAAATGAAAGTGAAAAAATGATGCAGCAGACTGGTCCATTTTACCAAAATGTCATTGTAGCAACTCAAAATCATTCCTAGTAGTTTGTGTGGCCCCCACCTGTTTGTATGCATGCCTGACAACATCGGAGCATGCTCCTAATGAGACGACGAATGGTTTCCATGGGATCCCCCAGATCTGGACCAGGGCATCTCTGAGCTCCTGGACAGTCTGAGAATCAACCTGGGGGCACCGGATGGACCTAAACATAATATCCCAGGGTTGTTTATTGGATTTAGGTCAGGTGACCGTGGGGGCCAGTCAATGGTATCAATTTCTTCATCCTTCAGGAACTGCCTGTATACTCTAGCCACATGAGGTCGGGCATTGTTGTGGACCAGGAGGAATCCAGCTCCCACTGCACCAGCCTAGGTTCTGACAATGGGTCCAAGGAGTTCATCCCGATACCTAAAAGCAGTCAGTGTGCCATTATCTAACCTGTAGAGGTACCCAGTGCCTTGCGAAAGTATTTGGCCCCCTTGAACCTTGCGCCACATTTCAGGCTTCAAACATAAAGATATCAAATTTAATTTTTTTGTCAAGAAACAACAAGTGGGACACAATTGTGAAGTGGAACGAAATTTTTGAATAATTTAAACTTTTTTAACAAATAAAAAACTGAAAAGTGGGGCGTGCAATATTATTCGGCCCCTTTACTTTCAGTGCAGCAAACTCACTCCAGAAGTTCAGTGAGGATCTCTGAATGATCCAATGTTGTCCTAAATGACTGATGATGATAAATAGAATCCACCTGCTGTGTGATAGTCTCAGGCTTCTGTTTAAAGCTCAGAGAGCATCATGAAGACCAAGGAACACACCAGGCAGGTCCGAGATACTGTTGTGGAGAAGTTTAAAGCTGGATTTGGATACAAAAAGATTCCCCAAGCTTTAAACATCTCAAGGAGCACTGTGCAAGCAATCATATTGAAATGGAAGGAGTATCAGACAACTGCAAATCTACCAAGACCCGGCCGTCCCTCCAAACTTTCATCTCGAACAAGGAGAAAACTGATCAGAGATGCAGCCAAGAGGCCCATGATCACTCTGGATGAACTGCAGAGATTTACAGCTGAGGTGGGAGAGTCTGTCCATAGGACAACAATCAGTCGTACACTGCACAAATCTGGCCTTTATGGAAGAGTGGCAAGAAGAAAGCCATTTCTCAAAGATATCCATAAAAAGTCTCGTTTAAAGTTTGCCACACGCCACCTGGGAGACACACCAAACATGTGGAAGAAGGTGCTCTGGTCAGATGAAACCAAAATCGAGCTTTTTGGCCACAATGCAAAACAATATGTTTGGCGTAAAAGCAACACACCATCCCCACTGACAAACATGGTGGTGGCAGCATCATGGTTTGGGCCTGCTTTTCTTCAGCAGGGACAGGGAAGATGGTTAAAATTGATTGGAAGATGGATGGAGCCAAATACAGGACCATTCTGGAAGAAAACCTGTTGGAGTCTGCACAAGACCTGAGACTGGGATGGAGATTTAGCTTCCAACAGGACAATGATCCAAAACATAAAGCCAAATCTACAATGGAATGGTTCACAAATAAACGTATCCAGGTGTTAGAATGGCCAAGTCAAAGTCCAGACCTGAATCCAATCGAGAATCTGTGGAAAGAGCTGTGGGGTGGGGGGGAGAAAAAAAAAAAAAAAAAAGAAAGAGAGAGAGAGAGAGAGAAAGAGAGAGAGCGAGAGAGAGAGAGAGAGAGAGAGCGAGGAGAGAGCGAGAGAGAGAGAGAGAGATTTAAAGTGTACTTTATTTACAAGTGCTCTGTTCACATAAAAACAGTTAAAACCCTAACCTGTCCCTCAGAGCAGCCATGCTGCAGCGTTCATCTCCCCCTGCTCTGTTACCTTCACTAAAACCTCATCATGTCCCCACTGCTGTTTAAAGGCTTCCAGGTTCTCAGTGGCTTTGTAGAAGCAGAACTCCAGATTCAGGCGCACCCTCACGTTCTGCTTCCACAAAGCCACCGCGTCACATGCCGCTCCATTTTTAATCTTGTCCCTCCTGGTCAAATAGATGGCAAGTTTAGCCTCACTTATTAAGAAATTTAAAATCTGGCATTTCCCCTTTTCTGCCCTCTTGTGTCTTGTACCACAAATAAAAACAGCAGTGGTGAACACGACATTAAAAAAACCTAAAAACATCAGTTAAAACCCTAAAAAGACCCACCAGCCGACTGCACCCGGTAAAAACATGGAAGACACTCTCGTTAAAATCACAGAAAGGGCAGTTGCTTAAAGTGTTCGGATTTAAAATTGACAGGAAGGCACTGGTGGCGATGGCTCCATGCAAAATCCTCCATTGGAGGTCACCAGTCCTCTTCTTGATAGGGGGCTTGTAGAGAGTCCTCCACTGAGGACTCTGTCCCCCCAGCCTGTCCTTCCATACTGTCACCTCTCTGTTTTTCAGTTTGTCTTTGTTGAGTGTCTTCACAATGTTGGCATATAAAACCCTCCTGTCCATGCTGTGAAGGGACCCTGAGCCACAGCCATCCAGGAGAGGACCCCCGAGGTCCAGGAGGTCCGGGTGCAGGTGGAGTTCAGGGAAATCGTCTGTGGGGTCAGTCTCAGCCTCTCCTCTCCCGTGAAGGAGGAGGAGACCCTTCTCCTTTGTTGATAGTCTCTGTTTCCAGAGGCCCAAGCTCCTCTGGATCAGTCGGACCGACCGGACCCCCAGCGCCGAGCTCACAGCCTGGGCATCGGTGAGCTCTGGTCCCGCTGCCGCCACCAGCTGCTCCAGTGTCACCATCCTCCTTCTGATCAGGGCATCCTTCAGCCCAGGGGTGGCACTACTGCAGACGTCCAGTCTGCCACCACAGACTAACGGCTCCTTTAAAAGCCAGTGCAGAGAGTTGGTCTGAACAAAGCTCCATCTAAAGAGAGCACAGGATTTTAAAACACCCTGATAAAATAGAGGTAGCCCCCTAACGATAAAAAGTTTAATTTAGTTAAAAACAGAGCAGCATCCAGCCCTAGGTTGTTCACACGTTTGAGTACACAGCTGGCCACACTCCTCCACACTAAATCAGGAGGCCCTCCGAGGAACCTCTGGACAAACTGGAGTCTAAAAGTGGCCACTCTACTGGCCAGGTGGATGAGGCCCTGGCCCCCCTCCTCCCGAGGTAAAAACAATACTGACTGTGGCACCCAATGTAGACGGTCCCAAAAGAAATCCACCATCTTTGACTGGACCTGGGCCAGCAGGCCCGACGGTGGATCCAGGCAGGCCAGCCGGTGCCACAGCAGCGAAGCAACAAGGTTATTTAAAACCAAAACCCTCCCTCTAAAAGACATGTGGGGCTTGATCCAGCTCCATTTATGCAATTTGCTGTCCACCTTTTCCACAATGTCATCCCAGTTCTTGGCTTCTATCTCCTGGCATCCAAGGTACACCCCCAGATACCGAAGTCCATTCCTCTTCCAGGTCAAGCCTCCTGGGAGAACCGGGAGACCCCCACCCCAGTTGCCGACAGCAAGGGCTTCACTCTTTCCCCAGTTTACCCTCGCCGCCGACACCATGGAAAACTTGTTCGTTATGCGGTTTAAAATGTTGATGTCCTGCTGATCTCTAGTAAAAACAATAACATCGTCAGCATAAGCAGATAAAACCAAGTTTCCAGTAAAACCCGATAAAACCAAACCCTGAACATTTTCACGTATTTTGATCAGGAGGGGTTCCAGGGAGAGCGCATAGAGCATCCCCGACAGGGCGCAGCCCTGACGGACACCTCTATGCACCCTAAAAGGAGCACACAAGCCACCGTTGAACTTCAGGACACTCTCAATGTCACGATACAAGACCTTGATCATGGCTATCAGACCAGCGTTGAACCCAAACCTCTCCATGGTTCTCCACAGAAAGCTGTGTTCAACACGGTCAAAAGCCTTTTCTTGGTCTAAAGAAAGGAGACCAACCTGTGTTCCCAATGAACTGGAGACTTCCAAAACGTCCCGAATGAGGTGGATGTTATCCACCATTGACCTGCCGGGCACACAGTACGTCTGGTCCCGGTGGATGACGTGTTCCATGGCCTCCCTCAGCCGGTTGGCCAAGGCCTTGGAGAGGATTTTGTAGTCCGAGCAGAGCAGGGAAACGGGGCGCCAGTTCTTGATGTCCTGCAGGTTCCCCTTCTTTGGTAGGAGGGCAATTACTGCCCTCCTGCAGGACAGTGGCAGGGAGCCAGAGTGAAGACTTTCATTGAGGACGTCCAGGAGGTCTTGCCCCACGATGTTCCAGAAAGCCTTGTAGAAGTCCACCCCCAGTCCGTCGATGCCCGGAGCCTTCAGGCTCTGCATGCTCTGAAGAGCAGCATACAGCTCTGGGACAGACAGGGGGCGATCCAGCTGACCATTGGCCTCTTCTGGTACCTGGGGCAGTCCAGAGCAGTATTCCTCAAACAGTTCATTGTTTTCTTTATACTCACTCCTGAACAATGAGGAGTAAAAGTCCACCGCTCTCCTCCGGATCTGCTCTGGCTCTGTCAGCTCCCGTCCTTCCTCCGATAGTAGGGAGTGGATGACCCTGCTCTGCCCACGCTTCCTCTCCAGGCCAAAGAAGAAGGTCGAGGGGGTATCCATCTCTGCGATGTCCTGGATCCGGGACCGCACCAGCGCGCCCTGTACCTTAGTGTCCAGCAGGTTGGCCAAGGCCGTCTTTTTTGTCTTGAGGGCCTCCAAACACCCTCGATCTCCTCTGGACTCACAAAACTGCTCCAGTTCCACAATCTCGGTCTCCAGAGCTTCGATTGATCTAGTGATGTAGCGGGTGACATTGAGAGTGTGCTGCTGACACAACAACCTGATCTGAACTTTGCCATGGTCCCACCACTGTCTTAGACAGGTAAAATCCTTCTTCCTCTGCCTAAAACCAGCCCAAAAGTAACTAAAAACCTCCTTAAACCCTCTGTCGGCAGTCAGAGTTGAATTAAAATGCCAGTAGGCGCTTTTGGGGCGAATGTCCCTAACTAGCACACAGCCTAAAACCAAACAATGATCTGTAAAACCTACTGGTAAAATATCACACTTTTTAAAAGTACTAAAATGGTGTTTACAACAGTAAAAGCGGTCGGTCGAGGCGGGCCAAAGAGATGGTGTCGTCTCTGATGTGGGACCATGTGAACTGTCTGTGGCTTGCATGCATCCTTCTCCACACGTCCACCAGACCATGGGAGCGGACCAGCTGCCTCAGAACCTGCTGGGAAACTGGATGCGACTCTATGTGATTTCGATCTAAAACGTGATCTTCTGTACAATTAAAATCCCCCCCTAAAATCAACAAATCAGATGAGCTAAGATTATTTAAAACGTCATTGATTTTCTCTAAAAAGAGCTTCCTCTCTGCACCGTTGTTGGGAGCATAAATATTAATAATAACAACCGTGAGGTGACTAAAAGCAGCTTTAACTAAAAGGCAGCGTCCCTGAACGACGTGCTCCACTGTGACAGCGACTGGGTTAAATGACCTGGAGAAGAGGATGCCCACCCCTGCACTGACCGCAGTGCTGTGGCTTAAAAACACCCCCCCCCTCCCACTCTCTCCTCCAGTCGGTCTCATTGCTGTCACTGCTGTGGGTCTCTTGTAAAAATAAAACATCTACTCTTTTGCTCTTAGCCGTTTCATATGCTTTGGCCCTCTTTCTTGGTTCTCTAGCCCCGTTAATGTTTAAACTTCCCACCTTAAAATTATTCATTAAAAAAGTGAGGGGTCTAAAACTACGATCTAGGATGGCTATTAAAACACTAAAAAAGGCACCACACTGAACAAAACCTCAATTGCACAACTCTCTTTTAACTTTTAAAATCAGTTTTCTTAATCTAAAAACTTCTTGGTCAGTAAAATCTAATCTTATTTCTAAGATGATGTTTGGCTGATGTGTAAAATAACTGTTTCTCAGGGAAGTGATTTTCAATTTTAATCCCTTTTGCGTTTTTTGTGTTCGCAAGGAAACTCTTAATCATTTTTGCTGTGTATGGGCTCTCATCGAAGGTTCCGGGTTTCTGTGTGTGTGAGAGCTCGCTCTCATCAGACACACATTCTCCTCCATCACTGCTCTCAGCGAGCTCAGGTTTCCAGAATGCTCTTTTCCCAGGCAACCGACTGGCCTTCGCGCCCACCTCCGCCAGTTCATCTTTCCTTTTTGGGCGTTTTTGTGGAACAAGAGTCCACGCAGCCCCCTGTTCCATCAACTCAACACCGCCATGCACCTGTCCCTCGCCACCATCACGCACCTGTCCCTCGCCACCATCACCACCTGTCCCTCGCCACCATCACCCACCTGTCCCTCGCCACCTTCACCCACCTGTCCCTCGCCACCTCACCCACCTGCCCCTCGCCACCTTCACCCACCTGCCCCTCGCCACCTTCACCCACCTGCCCCTCGCCACCTTCACCCACCTGCCCCTCGCCACCTTCACCCACCTGCCCCTCACCACCTTCACCCACCTGCCCCTCACCACCTTCACTTACCTGAGACACCACACCCACCAGTGTACCATCAGGCTCACTCACCTGACCCTCACTCACCACCTTCTCACCTGCCTCCTCCTGTCCACCTCTCCCGATACTCTCCTCTGGTCCTGCCGCAGTGGCCCCCCCGGGCCCGCCCGGACTCCCGGCACCGGGCCGGGGCCTCGCCCCCCGGGACCGAGCCGGTCCCGGCACCGGGCTGGTCCGGGGCGGTCTCCCGCCCTTCGGAACCGACCGGCACCGAGCCGGCCCGGCCCGGACAGGCTCCAACTAAATGACCCTCCTCACCACAGCCGAAGCACTTCATGACGGAGGAGGACGCGTACAACATATAATCAAATTCTTCCACCTTAACGTGGAAGCGCATGTTCAGCTCCTCCGCCCGGTTATTTAATATCATATAAACTTGTCTCCTATGAGACACGACGTGCTTTAGCAACGGGGACTTGCACCCCGACAGAACCTTTTTAATGGGCGAGACGATCTTCCCGAACCTGGCGAGTTCCCTGGCCAGGAACTCGTCGCTGATGAAGGGGGGTACGTTGGACAGGGTGATCCGGGTGGAGGGCTGCGTCAGCACCGCCTCGAATCTCCCGCCAACGCTGATCCCCGTCTCCACCAGCCGGTTCGCCTGCTCCACCTTATCCACAAACACCACCGCCCCGTGCATTCGGGCGGCCGACTTCACGGACCCATGTCCGATTTTCTCCCCCACAGCGAGGGCCACCTCCTCCACGGTATACAGAGACCCGGTCCCCACCTTAACGCCATGCCTCCGCGTTAACCGGGAGAGGTCCCCGCTCCCACCACCAAACACCATGGCGTCAGACGCCAACCAGCCAGACAAACCTGGCTGATTCCACCCGACACAAACCTCAAACCCCCAAAAAACACCACCAACAACTAACCAACCCAATAAACCAACAACTAACCGTACACTATAGGCCGAAACCTCGCAAAAGTTTGAAAAATTCTCAGAACGAGAACGCTCTCAGCGACAGACAGACAGACAGACACAGAGACAGAGACAGAGACCTTCATGAGGCCTCTAAAATAAGTTGGGATAATTTAATTTTTTTCCAGGTGGATCTGTTCCTCTATACATGAGCCACAGGAGTTGAAGGTTACTGCAAAGTAATAAAGTCCTTGTTTGAAATGTGGCAGACTTGTCTCCAGTTATAAATTTGACATCTACGTGACTAAGTAGGCTGTCAGAGTGCCCCTGGCATCAGGACACCCAGATGGACACAATTTGACCACAATCAAAGCTCAAACACTGTCCTCCATCACCCTGAAGGACACCACCACAGGGACCTGATACCCACATCCCTCCTTACCTTACACCCACCTTCTCATCAGCCTCCAAATACAGCACAAAAGACACAAAAAATGTTTTGATGTTTTTCACAATTTAAAAGAAAAGCAACATCAAAAACGCTGATATGAAAGTGATAGGAGGCTATGCTGTGTTCCACAGATAAACAGTCTGCTATTGTTTCAGGCTTGAGGAGAGTGGAGGCAGTGGATCAGAGAGCTGTGCCCAGTGAGGTCTGTCTGCTGGGGGCAATGCTTCTGGCAATCCCCCTTACCCTGCTCTGACCTAGAGGATACCCTGGCCACTGCTTACTCAACTCAGTGGGATGGAGAGGTGCACTGAATACCAACCAGCTGCACAAAACAGCAGGGGAAGACAATTCGGAAGCAAACAATTGATTGTATGTGTAGATTTGGCTCTTAGGAGGTTATTCTTCTCAACAGCTTAAAACAACAGCTCACCGTGAAATGTTATTTTCATATCCTGTCCAAGAACAATCTCTTCTTCATGTATTGAAATGCTAAGCAGATTATCATAATGTTTTGAGCAGTGAAAGTAGGGAGACAAGTGGGGACACAATTGACAATCCTCGACCCAGGTGTCTGAGTTAGCACTGATCCCATTACAAACATGATCCACAGTTCTTAAGACGCTGTGAGTGAACACATTTCTCTGCAGGGAGCGGCAGAGGTCCCCTGGAGTTACCAGAAGACCTATGACCTGTGGGCTTGGCACTTCCTCAAATGCCACGTGGCTTCAGAGACCTTTCAACCATGCTGGTTTGTGTGAGAAATCAATCACCCACTCGCTGTCTGGACCGTTGGCTCATACAGTTATTGATAAGCTGACTGAAAGCTGAGGAGAACAGCTTTGTACACCTGTAACCAGCATTTTCACAAAGTTAATTAAGCTAATTTAATGTTTTTCTGCAATCTTCTGATGGCTACCACCAATGTCAATGGGCGTAGAAAAGAAATTGTCATAGGCACTGTGTGATATGATACTTACAGGATTTAAAACTATGTCTGCATTATTTTAAGGGTGACTATAGTTTTTCATAAATATTTAACAATATTCTGTTCAGTCATTCTCTGCTGCAGATGGGTTAAGTGTGTTAAAGTTCTTAATCAGATTAATCATGACAATAATCTGTGTTAACACATTTATTTAGTATAATCATTACAGTTCCATGCTAGAAATTTGGAACTCTTCATCTGCTTTACCTGGCTTTTTAAAATTGATTATAACAGAGCCTATACTGCAAGATTAGACGGTAGTCTTCTATATTAGAACAATTCAAATTCAAGTTCTGAATCTGTCAGGTACACCCAGAAGTCAGCCTCCTTTTCTCCATTACCTTGTTTCTCAAAGTACCAGCCTTATTGAGGACAGCCTTGTCGAGGACAGTATGCAGAGAGGATTCAACTGAATTTAGGTTAAATTAACAGTTATTGTTGAATGATAAAACATGTTTTTGTCAGCTGAAGACTCCAGAAACTGTGTGGACCAGCAGGGGCCCGATTCACAACTGCAAACAGAACTGGCTTTTCTGTCCTCGAGTTCACATTAGTGATGCCAAGAGTCACTTTCAAATTGAAAGCCCCCACCTGTGCTACAAGGAGTATAATAATGAGTCTGTTAGGGTTTTGGGTTTTTACAGGATCCGAAAGCAGGCAAAACACAGTGATAAAGTCCAAAAACTAATCTTCATTTAACCAATCTACTGGCAGGCCTCCTGGACCGCACTCGTCCAGTCTTCTGGGGCACACAGAGAGCTCCAGCGCGGAGCCAACACAGTCCCGAGTCCTCCCTACATCTCTATACTACAGTGGGAGGCAAACATATCATCTTTGACAGTCTGTACAGAAATGTGGAGTGTTTCCCTCCAGCCAGGCTTTTACCCATGTGCACTTATTCTGCTCCCCTCTACCCACCACCCATGATTGTGTCAGCAGGGTCTGCACTTGAACTAATCACATTCACGTGGTTACACAACTTATTAAATCAGTTCAGGATTTGATTTATAGAGGTGGACTTCAGCATGTGGTAACAGAAGAGGAAACAGTGAATATATTCAATCAATACAATATATGCAATCAATACAATTTAGAGGACAGCGCAGCAGAATAAATACATTACAGCTACAGTTGCAGATCTAAAACTACAGCATTTGGTAATAAAAATGGAAGTACTCAAGGAAAATCTCCAAATCTAATGCAGAAAGATCAGGATTTTAGTTTCCACTAGAATCGGAGTATGAGAGGGAACCAGAGGGAGATGTCAGTTTCACCAGGAGAATATCATAGAGGAATGGTGGTTGCCAAATATGTTTTCACTCAAAAATTTCTAAGAAAGTGCAATTACAAAAACTTGGGGTGTATATTGTTTTGCAACATTTTCAAACATCTGTACCAGTTCATCCTAACAATGGGCCAGATTCACGAAGCGTTCTTACGAACAAATTTGTTCTTAAGTCCCACTTACGAACAGTTGACGAAGATTGTGGCATTCACCAATTTCTTCTTATCCTGGATTTATTCGTAGGTAAGAACAAATCCTACGAACACTCAGGAGTACTCTTGCGCACATTTCAGTGCCGACATGTTGGCATGGTTGTGTTTTCTTCTCTTGTGCAGTTCAATAAAATTCAATATTACAATGATAATTCTGTCAGATTTATTTATTTCCTATTTTTGGTGATTTACGGAGAATTTTAAAATTACGTAAATGTGCCATTGACTTAACATTAATCAACCAAATTGGAAACCATGCCAAAACTGTCTTATTTGATTTTATCTTGATTTATTTTATTAGGGGATCGAGGATATGCCCTGGCTCCCTGGTTGTTGACACCACTGACCAACCCTCAGACTCCACAGGAGTTTTATTCAATCAGATGCATGCGCGCAGTCGCTCCACCATTGAACGCACCATCGGCATGTTAAAGGGGCGCTGGATGTGTTTGGACACAGAGCCACAACCCCGTGAGGATGTGCGTCCTGACGCAATGATGGGGCCAGACTGCAGGCACGCGGTTCACGTTCGAGCGCGATTAATTGCCCGTTTGTGAATAAAATGCATTATTGTCACAATCCGAGCACAGCTTTTACACGTTTATTTTTTTTTTTTACATTCTCGTTGATTTCTTTAAGCGTGTTGGCTATAGTCATCAGGGTTGAGGCAATTTTATCAAGCGTGTTCTTGATTGTTCAACACGGCGTCAGAAATCAGGCGTGGAGAGGCAAGCTTTGGGCATTTCGCTTTGGGCATTTGGCTGCTTTCTGCTCTGTCTACAGGGTCCTGCTGCAGTTCCTTTTATGGGCATTAGTGGGCGGTGACTTATGCTAATCGTATGTTAATTAGACTCACCTGGCACGCGCTTTCAACTTACGAACAGATGGCATTCATCAATCTAAGAACACAGCTGCGAACAATTCTGGGGTTTACGAACGCGTTGATGAATCCGACGTAGGGTTTTCTTAAAAAACTTCTTAAGGACAACTTAAGAAAGAATCTAAGAAGATTCGTAAGAACATATTGGTGAATCGGGCCCAATGTCATTATGACAGAAAGGGTGCCAGAATGGCCCTCAGTACTAGGCTTGATGTACCACTGGTGGCACAGCACCAGAACCTCCCAATCACCCTCCTTTTAAATAGAAAAGGTAATGATATCTAACTCGCTAACCTTTTCACCCATACATCAATGTAAAGTCTTAATGTACATAATACCATCAAACATCAGAACAGTGACTGCCTATATGCAACAATAACAGATTTTGAACTGTTCTTTACTGCTTATGTCCCTCATGTCATGGAAAAATCACACAGAAGGCCAAAAAAGTTTGCAAACATGTGAATGTTGGTTCCGCATTGATCTGACAAGAAGCATAAATTTCACACTATTTGTTTTTGGAGCAATAAAAGGCTTGGTTCTCTGGGGGAAGATTAATGCAACAAGTTAGTTACAGAACACCAGCAGCAAGGGGAGGCTGTCTGACGCATGATATTGATCGCCACAGCTGGAGATCCTCTGTGTCAAGCATTCATCCTTGACCCCCTAATCAGGACCACGTGGTCCCAGGGTCCACATCTTCTTACCTACCTTAGATAAGAATATGCACCTTGGCTTTCCATAACATACAATTTTATGCTTTCATTGCATATTGATGTATCCACATATTTAAAATGTAGATGTGCTAACGTAACGCTTCCAGTAAATGCACTTTTGTAAAGTAAAATCTAAAAACTAGACTACACAAAAACATTTGTAAATGAACTGAGAACCCCATAAAGAACTGTTTCCCAACAACATAACTGGCATAAAACGAGCACAACATATTTTATAAATATGCAAATGTGTAACCCAAAAGAACCATTCAGGATTTTATTTCTTTTATTTTTCCAAACCTGCATTTCAAAGCTCTTACCTTGATCTTGTCTCTGGGATCACTCGAGTCTTGAATGAGAGGTTTGTCACAGTTGACATTCTCAATGTCTGACTCATCCATTAGTCTTGTGGAGGCTGGACATCATTCGTAAGACTCAAATTATCTTCCTAGATTTGCCAGCATGTTGCAATTGATCTTGTTTTCTTTTTATGGTGCGGAAATTCTGTTTCCCCCCCTCTACAACAGCTCCTATTTCCAAATTTTATTTGGACTCAACCTGTGACAGGTGCAATTTGGACCCAAATGCAGCACTCTGGAAAGCTGGACCGTGGTAATGACTTATTAACACACGGGCAAACAGGAACTCAGGCAGACAAGGAAAAACAGGAAATAGTCCGTTCTTCAGGCTCAGGGCCCGCACAAAGTCTATGGGTTGCAGGCTTGGGGAGTGGGTCGAGCAGAGCCGGAATGCGGAACCAAGGGGGAAGGATGTAAATTCTCGGAACCGTGCAGTTCCGCTGACAGCGGGCAGTAGTGACAGAAAGGGGCTTACAGGAGAGGAGGCTGACGATGTAGCGGAGCAGTCTGGGGACGAGCAGCAGCGAAGTCGGGGCCAGGCAGAGAAGTCAAAACCAGGTGAGCAGAGAGGAACCAGAAATGCTGAGGCAGAAGTCGTAGTCAGGGGCAGAAAGCAGGTAGGTTGTCCGGGGAACAGGCAAGACAGGCAGAACGAGGACAGGCAGGGTCGGTAACAGGTAATCCAGCAGGGAAACGATGCTGGAAAGTCTTGCATCAAGGCAGAAGAACAATCTGGCAAAGACTGAGAGTGCAGGGGAGGCTTATAAGCAGGGCTGATTGGGAATGAGCTGCAGCTGTGCTTGCAGGTGAGTGGAGTTGAGCTGATGGGGTGAGAGTGGCTGGCAGGTAGAGTGGAGCAGAGGCAGGGAGAGTGGAAAATTACTGGGGCAGAGGGACAGGAGGGAACTGGGGAAATGGGGCTGTGACACAACCAAGATGCTCCTCGTCTGTTAATGCAAGCTGATCCCCTCAGATGTAATGACACCTGTCCCGTCTCACTCTGTGCTTATTAATGTTAGGTTTAATGTGCTTTTAATACTTTTCTGTGCATGATTACTGTCACTGCAATATATGCAATGTTTTTCTGTTTGCTTGTGTAGATGGGTGTTTCTGTGTGTGTGTGTGTGTGTAAGTGTGTTTTAAAAACAGTTCTCATTTAACTCCTGGGTTCAGTGTTGTATTGGTGTGTTTGACAGCTGGTGTGTATGTGTCGCTATCAGAAAAACAGGTAGGAAGAACAGAGGATCTCCTCCTCCAGCTGCAGACAGATACACACCTCTGTTGATTGATGCTGGCCTTTGTCTGTGTAACAACACTGCTGCAGCTCAAAAGCCAGTCTGTTCTACAGTAATGTGTGATCAGAGGAAAAGGGCAGACACCCGGACCCCCGACTTCACCTCCACTCATCCTTGATCTTTCTTGCCTCATCTGTCTGTATGTCTGTATGTCTGTCTGTCTGTCTGTCTGTCTGTCTGTCTGTCTGTCTGTCTGTCTGTCTGTCTGTCTGATCAATTCTTTATGGTGGTTCTTTAGGCTGCATGCACATCTCAGTACAGCATAGCTGCTATTGTACTCTGTCAATAAAAAAAATGTTGCATTTACACCAATATAAGCAATAGCATGAAAATGTGTGCCCACAAAATGTTTAGTCAGCAACATTAAAAAATAATGAGTACCCTCCTCCAATGACTGAGACCACATTCCGAACATGCTCACAGTCAACATTTGCTCTCTGCTAGGTTTAATGGCTTATCCCCTAAACATAAACAACACCATAATGAGCTTGGATCCATATTTTTCTCATTTTCTGGTGATAAGCAAAAATGATCTCAGTAAGCATATTTAGCTATTCACATCTTTAGGTTTAAAAATGTGTATGCAAATGATGGAAGGTTTAATTAGCTCCAATTAACATTTCCAGCATATCTGCATGGTAACAATCAGGTTGACATTCTTTCTTCATCCACTTCATTTCCTGGCCTGTTGTCCCTGTAGAGCCATATTAAATGGAGGAGGTATAGGACAAGATGGTGAAGAGGTGGGGTGAAGGGGACTACAGCATTTTTATCCTCAGCCACAGCCGGTATTGCACTCATAGCTTCTTGTTTTTTACTGCTTCATCAAAAAAAAAAAAGGATCAGAACTTTGTTGGCAAAAGACAAGTTTGCAATGTCATCATATTTACTGCCATGCATGTGGGGTTTTGTTCACATAATCTACATTCTGCTTAGGCAGCAAAATAACAGGCTCGTCTTCTGGGCAGTGGGGCAGATTAAGAGAGTTCCCATTAAAACCGAGCATGTGGGTGACAGGACTCTGGCATCTATTTTGCACTGAAAAGTAGAAATCACAACTGATTTTTCTCTTGATGAGGGGTGTATAGAAGGAATTTATGTAGATTAAATAATTCAGCTTCCCTCCGTGAGGCAGTGGCTGACTCTTTACCTCCATGTTGTGCCTCAGTAAAGTTCAGGAACAGTCAGCATCTCCGCTCCCAGCCAGAGGCTCAGACCAGGAATGCGCGGTGGCAGGAGAAAAGGCACTGAGCTAATAGAGTGTCACTGGCACTTCAGATATTCAACCAAATTACCACATTAAGTTGCTTAGTCACATCCTCTTCCCCCTGTGCTGGTTAGGAATTATGTTTAATCATCTCTTTATTCATCAAAGCCAAGAGGGCAATTAGTGCAGAAGAGTAAGGCTCATTCTGGTGCGGGAGAACTATCTTGTTTAATTTTTGTCATCACATGCTGTGGACCACATAATCATATCACAATAAAGTGCAATTAGGTAATGAATGAAAGCATATGCTGTTAATGGCAAGGGCTAATTTAGCTTATCTGTGTGGGTATGTGTAAGAGAGGCAGGAAGAGAAGAGAGAGAATGAGAGGATGATGGAACGAGAAAGAGATGTAACTGTGCAAAAACACTGCTCTGCAGGGACAGCACTGAGAACAATAGTGAGGGGCCACTTAGATACCCTGCCTGCTGGGTATTCCAAAGTTCAAACTTTAGAAAGCTACATCTCCACCATTCCATTGTTGCTCTAACAGCAACTTTCTCTTGCCTCATCTAATTCCAATTTAGATTCATTTTACAGAATCTGGATTAAAATGTACAGAGAAAAAGACAGGAAGTATATGCAGTAAGTGTCAACATGTATAAACTAAATACCGCATATAAAAATGATAACAACTTTATAAAGTGTGTAAAATGTAAAGTGTAAAATAGCTCAGTATGGTATGACACCATATCATTGGTCAACAAGAGTCAACCTCGAGAGTGTCCCCCTACAGGCTGTGGTAGAATGGTGAAAGCGGCAGGAAGTGACAGTATCCAACAAAAGATTATAAAAAACTACTCAAACAATTGTTTTATATTTAAAGATAGTAAATGAGATCAAAGGCCATTGAAGGTGGGTAGGATTCTTGTGGAAGAGCCTTTTTAATCCCCCTTACATATTTAGTTTAATTTGACTTAATTCTGTTTATTTATTGTTTCGCTGTTAGAACTGTAATTGAATTTCATTCTTCAACTCATTTTTTTTCCTATTCAGTCATTTGACATCCACAGGTTGTTGTGACTTGAATTCCCTCTTATTAACCAACAAATATGAGCCATAATTGTAATTGTCACGGGTGTTTTATCACTTCAGAAAGGTTGCAGTGGTCACAGAGATGCTCTGAACAAGCTTTTGCTTTACTGAGCTGGTCTAATCAGTGTTGGTCTAATCAGTGGAGTGTAAAGAGGGATGCTAATCTGGGTCAATGGGTATGTAAATGCACAGCTGGGATCTTCGCAGTGCCAAAATGCATCATCCAGGGTGTCCGAGTGTCACCCCACATTAGATTCAGCATGGAAGAGTGGGCAGAAGTGATAAACACACGACAGTTCATTGATCACTTCCAGAGTCAATGGCCAACTTCTAACTGAGGACATTCAAACACTTGTTTGCTGGATTAGCTGTGGAAGTGGAAATAGATTTCCTGAATTTACCAAACAACTTCTGAGAAAATCAGTAAAAGAAGAGTTGTTTGAGGCAGGAGAAGGAGGCTGTTTAGTGACATGTAAACCCCCACCATGGCATCACTATGCCTGGTTTTATATAATTAGGAGAAATAAAATCTGCTCTCCAGTGACAATGTGTCAACAGACATGATATCTGGTGGGGACAAGGAATTTCTGAGTGAAAAATTGTTTAAATCAAGAGGCAAATTCTGGGAATTTACTGGAGCTCTGATCAGTGTATTCAGTTCTAATACATGCCAACTTTTCTTAGTGGGGGATGCTGAAGTAAAAAAGGGGGCTAGCCCCTCTTCATCCGAGCCTCCTCTTGTGCCTGAAGTGCTGCCATCAGTGCGCACTTCAGCTGCAGAGGGCTGTCACACCATGACCCCTCCATTGTATGGAGAAACCCTTTTATACCCAAGCAGCACTCATTACCAGAAGGATTTTATCCCATTAGGATTTTATCGTGCGATTTATGTCTCACAAATCTCCCTGCGTTCCCATCAAAAATTCCAAACCCACTAACAGATATGAAATAAATGAATAGTGGTGACAAATACAGCAACACAAAACATGCAAGCTGATGAGAAAAAGACAGCTAGCTGCTTTGATAAATGATGGTTTGCTTGTAATTGGAGATTAGAGCTGATCACACTGGGGTCGGGAACGCAAAATGTTGAAAGAGCCATATTGGACCAAAAAAATCAAAAAACAAATCTGTCTGGAGCCGCAAAAAATATTAACCTTATTATGAAGGCAACACATGTTGTAAGTATCTATATTAGCCTATTTTAAAACGATCAGTAGGCTACAAATACATGAGTATTTATGATTAAATGTTTATTTTCCCTGCAGCATCCTGGAGAGAATGACGCACCACGTGATTACTCTGCTGTACGATGGTGCTTTAACTTCCATTATAATGAGATCTTGAAATTAAATACTTATTATACACATTTTGACAGCATTGGAAAACTTGAAGAATGTTTGTTGTGTTTTTCCTCCTACAGAAACTATATTAAAACAAAACATATATTTACACCATCTTTTTACATTTTTAGAATTTTGAAAAAGCTCCAGGGAGCCACTAGGTCGGCGCTAAAGAGCCACACACAGAGCCGCGGGTTGCTGACCTTTGCACTAGTGCTAACACAGAGCCCATCAGTGACATTTGGGTTAAAAAGGGTTCTGCTTTCATTCAGACTAGCTTTTTGTGGATTAAGTCTTCTCATAACATCAACAGTGTTACTGTTGAATAGTCACACATGCTTCTGTGATCAGTATATTACACTCCTAAAGAGTGACTGGGTTTTTTCTCATGCAAATTCATAAGTAAACTTGTATGTAACTCTGACTGTCCATCATGGTGGCATAATTCAATAATCAAAATCATCATAATGGAGCAAGATCAATTCTGCATGATTATACTCTCTAGTTGCATTAACTATTAAATTTGGAAAAAACTGATATGGTGGTGCTGAACAATGCACATATCATCAAACATCTTCAGAAGAAAGAAATATATTAATGTATAGGAGCTCCAGACTGTCAGCTAGTCTCTATATACCAGTATTATTTTGTGTAGGTTAAGGCCTGTATGCATTTGATTCATATTTTTATATTATATAATTATATAAAATACATTAAAGATTGGGAGATTTTCCAATGATTGTAAACAAGTAATGTATGTATTTCTTCTGTTATTTAGCTCTTAGTTTTACTGCATTCAACAGTAACAATGATAAACAGTAATTGGTATTCTGGTGACTAGTACACTGAGAGGTCAACTGTTGAATAGGGGACGCAGAGCCAGCCCACAGACCCCTGGAAGCTTATAGGGATAGAAGGAGAGCCCAGTCAGACTGGGCTTAGACAGGCTCAATGCACAGCTCAGCTCATCACATGCCTGTCAAAGAGACACCTGTCACGCACACATGCACATGCACAGACACACCTGAAAACACTGATTTCTAACCTTCTCATTTAAAACATCCATGATCCTTCCAAGAGAAAAGGATTTCTACTTTTCGCTTCAGACCATCTTATTTAGATCATAAATATGAAGGGTCACCTCGCACTTTTAAAAACAGCTCGTGTACCCTAAACACATCATCATCAACATACAAACATATTTTCAAGTAAGAAAGGGTGCATTGGCTCCAATCCATCCCTCTCCAAAACTTACTAAATCTTTTTTTTTTTTAAGTTTAAAATTTGCCAATAAAAATACAGTTGTCTTTATTAAAAAGAACAACATCTGGTTACTTTAAAAGCATCTTCATCCCATTTCCTTAAATTTGGAATTTACAGAAGTTTAGCAAAATACCATAAACTGTGTATATTGTGTATAAACTGTGTCATCCTAAGGAACACATGACAGTCCCCCAGAGAATTGAACATTTGATGTAATTAAGTGTTGGAACAGCTTATCTTACTCATATTCAACATCCATTAAAGGTTAGAAATAAATAAATCCTGGTAAATATCATTCTCAATAGAAACGATTTCAAAGTGGATATTAAATGTAATCTCCCATATCAATCAATCAATCAATCAATCTTTATTTATATAGCGTCTTTTACAATCAAAATTGTTTCTAGGCGCTTTACAGAATCCCAGGGACAAGCAACAGTGGCAAGGAAAAACTCCCCTTTAACAGGAAGAAACCTTGAGCAGGACCAGGCTCATGTAGGGGGACCCTCCTGCTGATGGCCATAGACTCCAGATGTATATATCACATAGCTGTATGAGTCAAGTTTTCATAATTTTTTTATTCAGTCAATTTGGATTATCCCTTCCCTCTCACAAATGAGATGGCACCTTTTAGATTTGAAAAATAATTAGGATGACATTGATATGATGCTGCAGGTTATACAGTAGGTGAACTCATCATATAAATCAACACTCTTTAAAGCCACTTCAGGAACACATCTACCCTTCTGGTTGCACATCCATAAATATGTGGTGTACATGTTGTTGCTGATTGCTGTCAGTCTGTGAGAGGCATTGTGACAGCCAAGTGCACACAGCTTGCTTGTGTCACATTCAATTATGGTCCGGCAATTGCATTGGGACAGTAATTGGGCCAGGGGCACTCACTCTATTTAAAGCCACAGGAGCTGTCAATATGGTGTGAAGACTCCATGGCTGCAGTGTCCCATTGGCAGAAGCCTCTCTATAGAACCTGGTGTGGGTATCACAAAGATAGCATAAGCTCCAGTTGGGTCAGGATGCTGCAGGCACTCTGATACCACCCCACTGACACTGCAGCCAATGATTGCAAAATGATTCTGTGGTTCAGTCATCAGGTAGGATCCAGAGTCAAGTCTTTCAAAGGGAGCAAGAAAATTAACATCGGGTGTTGAAATCTGGGTTGATGGATGGATGGATGGATGGATGGAAGGATGGATGGATGGAGAGAGGGAAGGAGGGAGTGATGGATGGATGGATGGATGGGGGGAGGGAGGGATGGATGGATGGATTTGGACATTTTAAAAAGCATCACAGGAGTCATTTTAATAACTTCTTGATCACATGGTAGATGAGCGACTGACACCATTTAAGCACAGGCCTTAGCATCAATGACACTTTTCCTGACATTTATTTGACGTAACATTAACAATAAAATTGTATGCATGAAACTATTGCTTTATCCACACCCGAATCACTAATTATTTAAAATTCTTGCCCTCCAAACTATTGAATAGAATTCTGTTCTTCGAGGTGCCTGATTTTTTTTGTCGACTGTTGTGAGGGTGCAGGGCAGCATGGCTATGATGGGGTGCAAAGACAGATAATGTTAAACTGCCTGTTTTAATTAGTATATAACCAGTAACTGAACTCTACGTGGGATTTAAAATGGACCTTAAAATCAAATCAAAATAAAATGGCGCTGATAGAAATTTACACATTTGATGTTCTTTGAATATTTTTGTGTATAGCGTGCAGTGTACTTTACAGTTTAGTGTAGTTAGCAGTTTTATACTATTTACAGCTGGGAGTCACCAAACTGAATTTAAAATGAAAACTCACATTTTTTTAGCTTGAGTAAAATTGTATTTTAAGAAACATTTATTTTGTACCCATCAGACATTATTACATATGTGTTATTTGCCCTTAACTCCTTTGTTCACATAATTTCTCAGGCATGTAGATACATTCCTGTGGCTTAATTCCTTATCATTTCCCAGGATTCTCAGGAGTAATCAGGTTCTTCAGTCTGCTGAATGTTTTCTTCATTCATCTTTACTCTTTTATTCACCTTCACATACCTTCCTGTCTGGTCTTGTCTTTGCTTGACTCTGTGCTTCTTACCTTCTGGCGGCTTTGATCTCTGCCACCTGTATTTTGGCCAGTCCTGTTTGTAGCATGTGTTAATAATGTGTTCTTAGCAGTTCTTGTATTTTAATGTATTGATCTGTTCGTGACATTATGTAATAATAATCTATGGGTTGTGGAGTGTAATCATTGTCTTGACTTTTTTGTTTGGATTATGAGCTTTAAACTGCAAGACTGTAAATCAAAAAAATTATCTTCTTTTAGCTGTTCCCTTCCGGGGTCCCAACAGAAAACGGTCTCTTCTGTCATCTGCATTCTCTTCTCTCACACAATCTCCTTCGTGTTGTCTATAGCTACCCTTTGGTCTTCCTCTAGCCCTCCCTCCTGTCTGCAGTTCCATCTTCAGCATCCTTCTATCAACATATTCACTTTCCCTCTTCTTTTAACTGTCCAAAGTTATGATTTCCACCTTTTTCTAGAGATGAACTGCCGACCCTCTGCTTTCCCTATCTCTTCTCCCTATAACTCAACCTGGGTTCCACACATGTGGAACACTGTCTTACTTCAGCTAACTTTCATTCCTGTCCTCTCCAGGCACACCTCCACCTCTCTAGATGCACCTCCACCTGTGCCAAGTTCTTGTCGCAGTTCTTGTCTTTTGTTCATCCATCAGCACCATCACCATAGCAACGTGAAGGTGCTTAGAGTTGATTCCTGATGCAGTCCTACCTCCACCTTGAACTCCTGTCACACTTCCAGCACACCTCACCACTGTCAAACAATTGGTCACACATGCACCCAGGCACAGAATACACCAAATGTGATGATTACATATGAACCATGTGAATCGTAAAAAGTGGACTGGCCAGAAAATTTGACAGAAAGTGTGTGCTATGTTTTCTTGCTGCTGCAACCACATATAAACAGTTTAATTTTCAACATAATGTATGTTGTATATTAATGTGATAACGCATGAGCTCAATTCATTAACATGTCACAGACCACTCAACACACTTTTCTGCCACTCCAGACTGCTTCAGACAGTACGACACTTCATGTTATGTGCTTTTCTATGCCTACAAAAGCAGTTCTGTCTGACTTTCTCTGTTCTATTAATGGTCCTATTCCTTGCATGAGAGCATGATGCTGCTTACAAAGGTTCTGTTCTTAGTCCAGCATTTTGTAATTTCATTAATTTCTTTGAATGGCTTATCAACTTATATCCTCTGTGGTTGCCCCCCTTATTATTAAAGATCAACATCAGAACTTCACTTCTTAGACATTCTCTTACCCTAAAATATTTTAAGATACAACCTAGCCAGGAATTCATCAGCTAACTCTCCTAGATACTTCTCTCACTCATTCCTGTCAAATCTAGCATAGTCACTATAGATCCTTGTATTCCTTGTCTAATCTGCCTCCATGTTATGCTGTATCTTGAGTCTTTTCTCTTCTTCCCTCTCAGTGTCCCACTTCTTAATCCAAGGTAGTTTTCTCTGTCAACTGGACTGGGTTTCTTCTCTTGAAGACGTTTCGCCTTCTATCCAGAAGGCTTCTTCAGTTCTGAAATCGCTGGGGAGAGAGCTTGAAAATATATAGCCCCTGTGGACCATTTGCATGCTAATGATCCGGGTGGTCACCTGAGAGTCGTTAGCAGGGTCGTTGGTCGGGTCGTTCACCTAGTTTCTGTTGAGGTGTCTCCCCTTTGTCTGCTGGGTCACATGGTGATGAGTCACTGGGTCTCCTGGAATGGTGTGAATGTTTGCTTTGCTGTTGGAAGGAGTGGAGGACTGCATTGTATGTGGGTGATAGGAAGTGCCTCAGGCCACCACCTCTGTTCAAGGATGGTTTCTCCAATTTAACATGGATAGCTTCCTTGACCCCCCTTTCAAACCAGCGGTCTTCTCTGGCCAGTATCCTTACTTGGCTGTCCTTGAAGGAGTGCCCACTCTCCTTTAAGTGTAAGTGGACTGCTGAATCCTGACCCGAAGAGGTGGCACGTCTGTGTTGTGCCATTCTTCTGTGGAGAGGTTGTTTGGTTTCCCCAATGTACAGTTCCTTGCATTCCTCCTGGCACTGTACAGCATAAACAACATTACTTTACAGCCACTGAGACTGCCATCAGAAACAACAAACTCCCGGAAGCAGAAGCAGAACAGATCAGACTCAAGGTAACAGCCGCTCTTGCTAGTGCAAAACCTCCCACCTCCAATATCACGAATGAGGAAAGAAGAGCCATTGCATCCTTAGCCAAGGACAAGAACATCACCATCTTACCAGCTGACAAAGGTAGGTGCACGGTGGTACTTAATACCACTGACTATGACACCAAGATACTCAGTCTCCTGACAGATACCGCCACATATGAGAAACTCAAGCGGGACCCCACCAGCTCATACAAGAAGAAGGTGGTAGACTTACTACAGAAGCTGGAAAAGGATAAAGCCATTGACAGACCACAATACTACCGTCTATATCCAGGAGAAACCATCCCTTGCATTTATGGATTGCCCAAGATCCACAAACCAGGGACCCCTCTCAGACCCATAGTAAGCAGCATCAATTCTGTAACCTACATTTCCAAATACTTGGCCTCCATCTTGTCGCCCATGGTTGGCAACACCCCACACCACATCAAAAACTCCCAAGACTTTGCTCAAAAAGTCGTTGGACTCACACTACTTCCAGAAGAGACTATGGTATCTTATGTCACGTCACTCTTCACGTGCATCCCCACCGCCAGCGCCATAGACACCATCCACAAGCACCTTCTATTGGACAAGAACCTTACAGAAAGAACAACCTTAACACCGGCCCAAATCTGCACCATGCTGGACCTGTGTTTGAACACCACCTACTTCCAGTACAGAGAAGGCTTCTACAGGCAGAAACATGGCTGTGCCATGGGCTCACCAGTATCCCCTATAGTTGCCAATCTATACATGGAGAAGGTGGAATCCCAGGCCCTGACATCCTTCACAGGAACTGCGCCAAGCCACTGGTTCAGGTATGTTGATGACACCTGGGTCAAAATTCAAACACAAGAATTGGAAGCGTTCTCCGATCACCTCAACAAAACAGACGAGCATGTAAAATTCACCCGGGAAGATGTAAAAGGAAACAGTCTGGCCTTTCTGGACTGCGCGGTCAAGATCACTGAGGACAGAAATCTCACCATCGAAGTCTACAGAAAACCTACACATACTGACCAGTACCTCCAATTTGACTCTCACCACCCACTGGAACACAAGTTGGGAGTGATCAGAACTCTCCAACACCGGGCCAGAGAAATACCCACCACATCCCAAGGTAGAAAGAAGGAACAGGACCACATTAAGACAGCTCTCAAAACATGTGGCTACCCAGCCTGGGCCTTCACCAGGACCTCAAGAAAGCGAGACCTCAGCAAAGGAGAGGAGGAGAGAAACAAACGCCGCAGCGTTTCCATCCCCTACCTGTCTGGAGTCTCGGAGAAGTTTAGGAGGATCCTCCAGAAACACGACATACCGGTTCAGTTCAAACCCAGCAACACTCTCAGACAGAGGTTAGTACACCCAAAGGACAAGACACCAAGACCCAAACAAAGTAATGTTGTTTATGCTGTACAGTGCCAGGAGGAATGCAAGGAACTGTACATTGGGGAAACCAAACAACCTCTCCACAGAAGAATGGCACAACACAGACGTGCCACCTCTTCGGGTCAGGATTCAGCAGTCCACTTACACTTAAAGGAGAGTGGGCACTCCTTCGAGGACAGCCAAGTAAGGATACTGGCCAGAGAAGACCGCTGGTTTGAAAGGGGGGTCAAGGAAGCTATCCATGTTAAATTGGAGAAACCATCCTTGAACAGAGGTGGTGGCCTGAGGCACTTCCTATCACCCACATACAATGCAGTCCTCCACTCCTTCCAACAGCAAAACAAACATTCACACCATTCCAGGAGACCCAGTGACTCATCACCATGTGACCCAGCAGACAAAGGGGAGACACCTCAACAGAAACTAGGTGAACGACCCGACCAACGACCCTGCTAACGACTCTCAGGTGACCACCCGGATCATTAGCATGCAAATGGTCCACAGGGGCTATATATTTTCAAGCTCTCTCCCCAGCGATTTCAGAACTGAAGAAGCCTTCTGGATAGAAGGCGAAACGTCTTCAAGAGAAGAAACCCAGTCCAGTTGACAGAGAAAACTACCTTGGATACAATGACCTGGATGACTGAGAATTTACACAGACATCCCACTTCTTAATCCACTTTTAGAGTCTCCTCATCTTCTTTCCTTCTACACCATGGTCAGTTCTACTTGCCTCCCTGATCACCCGATGTTAGGTCACGATTCAGGCAGGACCCGTAAGCAGATGAACAATAGCTGACGGTGTGAAAACAAAATTGAATTAACTCAGGGAGTGAAAGGGTGTGTGGAGTGCAGATTGTTTCTCCAAAAGAGGGGTGCGTGGTGACCTAGGAAGAGATGCGAGAAAAACAGGTAAGGTTACTTGCCGGGATGGAACACGAAAAAATACCATTGACCCTGGTTTACCACAATGCCGACGAATAGATCAGACGCTGGTGAATGAGAGGTAGCAGCTTTTGAAGACTGTTGATTGGTGACCAGCTGCAGGTGTGACGGTCACCAGCGAAAGGTACCCAGGCAAATCCACCACGCCCCCTAGAGAAAACCAGGAACACAAAACACAAACAAAAAGCACCAACACACAGACCATGACACCCGAGCTGTTACTGTCCAGTCAACTGAAGCACTGCCTGACCAAATATGATCTGTCCCAATGCCTAAAAGCCATAAAACACTCCTATTTCCACCCCTTTACTAACTGTTATTTTTTTCCTCCTCCTCACCATCAGAGACTCTGCTGTGCATTCAACTCATCTATACAGGATGTGGTCCAGCTATATACTCCCGCCTCCATTCTTAGATGTCACCTGTGTTCTTGTGTCTCCTGGAAGAAAATCTTCACTACAGCTCTCCAGCCTTCTCTGTCATAGTCCCAACATGTAGATTACATACACTCAGTTCTAGGCTTTTGCATTTCTTCTTCTTTCCCTGCCTACTGACATGCCCTCCTCATCTCCTACAATGACCCTCAGTAAGTCAATTTCCATCAGCACCCTGTGGGTGAAGAGCAGTGTGGCAGTCGTTGCTAACCCGGGCCTTGACTGATGTGGTTTGGGAGACATAGAATCGATTCACATGTTTACTTTGGTCCAGGTTTTACACTGGATTCCCTTCCTGATGCAACTCTTGCTTGAAGGCAGCTGGGATAGGCTCCTGCCCCCACAACCCTGCTAAGGGTTAAGGTGGAAGATGATGGAAAATGAATGAACAAACAGACAATTGAATGAATGTAAAAACTATCATCAACCGTTTCAACCAAAGAAGATGGGTGTTTAAGCACTTCATTATATTCCATCTTTATTCTACCTGTGATCTAAGTAAGACAAATAAAGAAATTGGCAGCTTGTCATTTTTGTGTTTCAAGATTGTGTTCCTTAAACTGCTGTCATGTGATGTATTTGTAAACCTGCTTCTCAACCACAATATGAATCTGATTAATAGAGAAACATGATACGTGCAGTTTGTGCTGGCATGTGAATGCTGAGACCCCCGGCGCACTAGACTGTGTTTGAAAGTGCCTCATCAGGGCCGCTTTAATGGTTGCCTCTATCCTACTCTGACACTTAAGAAGATGAAAAGCAGAGATCCAATCACTTTAACACTAGCTGACTTATTCATATTTAGGCAAATTTTTGTCCATCTCTCAACCCAATGTGTTTTCTAGGTTTATTAATACATGAAAGAAAGGGCCCAAATCTATAAATTTGATATCAAATTTTAAACAGTCCTGCATATCTTGTCTTTCATCTCCATTCATGCATTAATCTATGTCGGCTACTAAACACAAGTAAAGCAAAGCTGCTGATGAGACAGAAAACATGTTCATGAAACTTTACATGGTGCTCCCTCTAGTGTAGATCTATACATGCAGGCAACTGGAAGGATTTCTTTGACACTTTTACTCTTTGACACTTTTACTTCCTGATAACAGAAAATTATGTTGTGCTGTAGTGAGACCTAGATCAGGGAAAGGTTTACTGGCAGCAATGGCAACAACATTAAAGCATCATCATGTCATTTACTGGGCTCAATGGCTACACTAGTAAATTTATGTTATTATGGCCTAACCTGATCTTTTATGCTGATGTACAATAACACAACTAATAACCAATATCACTGACTAATGTCATCCTTGTTTAATTCATTAATTGTTTTGTTTTTTGTACATTTAATTGTAATAAGACATATAATAAGTAATAATATAGTTTCTTAAAAACTACCAGTACTACAAAAACATTAATTAGTGATATTGATTCTTTAGGTTTTCAGATTTTATATTTTTTGGAAAATCATTTTGTTACTCTGTGCAATTTGAACAAAGTGCCTGGAAATTAATGTACTATAGAAAAAAAGATTTTAGAAAGGTGATTGCTTGAATTCTTCAAGTTGCTAAAACACTTCATGGGTTTCTGATCGGACTCACTCAAATATAAATGTGTCTGATTTATCCAGGTTTATAGATATGTTTAACATTTTAAAGCTCTAAAATATTTTAAACAATCAATACAAAAAAAACCCTGCATTTTATAAAATATCAAGCCTAAATTCAGATGTATGCTATAGAAACAGATAGAGAGAACACAACTCTGACCAATAAATAAAAAGTATGTGTAATCATCTACAACTGAAAAATAACATTTGTTTGTTCATGTTCATTTAAGCCAAGATTCAACATCTGAATCATGTCAGAAGGATTTATTTAACTTTTTTGATTTCACTTTAAAGTCTCTTTTCCACTACTGGCTCACTTCTTAGTCCTAAAATGTTAACATAAGTTGTCCAAACCAACATTCATAAAAAAACTATCACAGGAAAATAGAGTTTTGCAGTACTAATATTCTGTTGATGTTTTAGTCCAACCAGTTCAGACCTTAAACTCCATAATAACAGTGATAAAATTAACCTCAACGTTTTTGAGTTTTATCTTATTTTCAATGGAAGGACAGCACATTCATGAAAAGAAAAAAACATACCCCCACAAAAAAATCACAATTTAATCTCATAATAAAGAGAACATTTCAAGACCTCAGCCTACATTGATCTCAGCACCTATTTTTGTGCAGTCATGATCACTTTTTAAATTCTTCTTCTTGTTATTATTATTATTATTATTATTATTATTAGTAGTAGTAGTAGTAGTAGCATTGTTATATGTATATACAATATTTATCTTATATTTAGAGGAAAACCAGGCTTTTGAATACTATATGGCATTTGGCTTGCTTCTGTAGCTAAGATGGAGGTTAAAAAGCCAATGTAGTCATCTTCACCACTTTTAATCCCTATATAACTCCTATCTACATAACCTCACAAGTGATGTGCCTTTAATAAACATCTGCAAAGGGTGAAATGATTTGCTGATTTGTAGAGCAATATGCTACACAAAAGAGTAAGTGCTGAATGTGAGTTTAGTCTTTACCTTGTATAATATACATATTCAGGCCACAGGCCATTGCAAAACACAAGAGCTGTAAATGACGTGAGTTACAGTTTAACATTTGTTATCGATTATGACAGACGTTGTGAAAATGTGAAGCAGTACAGTGTGATCTTAAGATCTTTATCGTTAAGTTGAAAGTTACAGGTCCAAGGTTAAAAGTTGGTGATGCTCTTTTCGACTAAAACCAACACTCTGCCAAAAATCTGTCTTGGGTCAGGACTCCCATCCAGAGTGTGGGTTGGGTTAGTTCACCAAGTCAAGGTTTTGCTCAGTGAGTTGAAGACCTAGGGCCTCGGGTCTCCTGATGGCTGCTGGCCACAAATAACCCTTCCTCCCCCTTTTGCTCTTTTTGCATGAGAGTGGATGGTGAAATTCTGGCAGAGGAGAAGGACGTAGGCCTTCCAGACGTTGCTCCTGTTCTATGAATGCTTGCCATATTCAACTCAACCCACCACTTCCTCCCCTCCCAACATACTCCAATCTCTTCTACTAAAGTAATGCAAATGCAAAGGTCAGCAAACTAGCACATGGTTTTCCGAGGTCAACAGCTCCAGAGGAACAGCTTTAGATTTTTAACTTCATTGAGCGACACGTATTCAATATTTACTCTCCAAGACCTCTGCATTAATTTTGCAGTATACTTCTAAGACGGCCCATCTAAACGTGCTGCAAAAAGGCCTCTATACAACCCTCGTAACAATCCCCCCCCCACACACACCCTTAAACCCTCCTCTCTGAGGATTTCACAGAAGGCTTCATTCTCCACTTGTCTCTAGCTCCTTCCTCCCTACCAGTGGGAAGGCCAATTCTGGGATAGTCATAGTTAGTGTGCTGCTCTATCATTATCACTAACCTTGACTCCTGACTGCTTGCTGTAATCACATGAAGTCACTGGGGAGTAAGTTTGGCCTGGGGTGAATTATTAATTAGCAAGACTGGTCCTCCCCCTCACTACTGCTTAGGAGGAGGGGAGATGTGCCTCTCACGGCAGAAGGGGTTACCCACAATGCAGATACTATTAATTCACCTATCAAAGTAAGGGAGATCAGCACTCTGGGCTACTGGAATTGTTAACACAGAATCGATAATCAACAATGTGCGCTTCCTCATTTCTATTTCCACTAAAGGAGATAAATAATGAATCTGCGTGTGGGTGTGTGAGTGTGTGTGTGTGTGTGAGGGATTGTGGGAGGTTCATTAAGCCAAAAATTTACAAGGTTTGTCATCTGGGACATGCTGGAGGTTGATGAATTCCATTTTTAACTAATGATCAACTTCCATGTAGAGTCTGAAAATCAGTGCTTTCCGGTTCTTCTCATATATGCTGACATGAACATGCAAACATACAACAAAGCAACTGAATACATACAGTACATTCTCACATTCTTACCACAGTCACCTACAACCGTCACATCTCCCACAACACTGTAGACAGGGGAGAAGTGAAGACATCACTACAGATGTGCCATTAAATATCACTATGTTTTGAGAAACCTTTGATAAAACTTGTGTGGAGGAACCCCTGGGGTAATTATTTCCCAACACCCTTCTAAACTGACTATCCTTCTAAACAGTGGAGACTATAGGGACCAGGACCAAGGCTTTGATGCTCAGACAGCTCTGTGGAATCACAGACAGGAGGCATGGATTATCTCCAAAGGGTGTCTCTGTGCTCCAGTTTCCCAGAGGGATTGAGCCCAGTCATATATGAAAGTGAGTGAATTAAACAAAAGTTTTCTCCTGGGAGCACAAAGCAGATACTACAGTTAGTTTGTTACTTTTAACAGAACATTACTCATGAAAAATGCATTACTGTCATGTATGTTAAGAAACATATTATGATGCCAAATTTCCTGTGAAAATTATTTGCCAAGATTTTTTTTATCCTAAAATTTCAACAAAACCTGACATAGACTAAATTGAACCTTGTGTAATTAGTATTCCATGATATTAAAAGTAATTTGCATGTGACACATCACACTGATGAAAATAGATGTACAGGTATGTGAGCCTCAGGTATAGCTCTGGCCCTTAATCCACAATCCACCAGACCCCTGTGGAACCTTCAGCCAACACTGTCTCTCTGGACCTACTTGAAATATGATCCCTTTCAGCCAGTGTTAGCATCACACCAGATGTTGAGGGATTGATTCATATATGAAAATCTGTAGGTGGGTTAGGCTGAGAATTTGTTTTAGTACAGAATGAACAATGGAGGGGGCAGAGCCAAACAGAGTAATGTAAAAAAAAAAAAAAACCTAATAAAGCAATAACCTCTCCACCCACTCAGTGGGTTTAAATATGAGACAAACTGACTGTCACTGTCTGTCTACTATTAAGCAGTGTTACACAACAGCTGGAGGGTAAAGGAACAAAAAGCCAGTTGATTTTCTACACAGGCTACATTGGGCGTACGTTACCTGTTTCCAGAGAACTCTTGGGGTCCAGATATTCCACTTCTGCAACACAGACCAAGTTTACAAGAGCTCTCCTTCATGGCTACCAAGCAGAGCTGCTTCCTTCAGACCTTTACCTCCAGAATCTTCTGCATGTCCTTACTGGGTCAATACTGATTAAACAGTTTTGAAATCATAAATCCACAGGCACATGATATTTAGATGTACATTAGTTATTTACTTTTCAATTATTCATTATGGTCTAAAAATAGAAATCAATCTGTTGCTCCTGTTGCTCTCGGTGTCTCTCCCAGTGATAACTCCAGAAATTATCTTTTGTAAATTACAATTCTGTAAATGAAATAATTATTATTATATTCAGAGACACATAAACTGTCGATAAAACCAGTTAATCCTTAACTAGACATACACCTAGGTGCCATGACAGGATAACAAATTATCCACTCCCCCCCCCCCCCCCCCCTTTTTTTTTTTGCAGCCCTGGCAGAAGCGTGACTTCATCAGAATAACAAATTTAAAAATTAGAATAAAATAATGTAATTGCTGTGACGGCCTGACATATATCACTTTTTTAGTAACACCCTATGCATGTGTTTATAATTGCCAGTTCAATTGTCTTCTAACAATTATATAGACAGTAAAATCAAGTTAGTCAAAGCTAATATTACAAGGACACTCACTACCACATAATTCAGGACAGTGCAACATTAATGCAACAACAAACAGGATGGACAAAAATGCAGGAGACTGACCTGTAATGTGATTCAACTTTAAAATTGAGAAGAAAAGGTAAATCCAAAGGCAAAATAATAACAAAAAAAAAAATGCAAAAGGTGAGTAAAGAGCACTGGAAACTCCAGGGAAACTGGAAAAACACAAAGACAGCTGCACAGACAGGCAGACAGGTATCAGGCTCAGATAGGTGGTGAGAAAGAACCAAAGGAGGTTGATTTAAAAGTTGTCACAGGGAAAATACAAAAGTGCAAAGCGAAGCTAGTGCTGGACGAGAGCAAAGCATGCGGAATAACCAGGCACTGAAGGAAAACCTCGGCCAGGCTTTTAAAGTGAGTTGATTGGTGATTGGCTGCTGGTAAGTCGCTTCCACCAGTTTCCTAATGAGAGTGGCACAGAGAGAGGGAGCACAGCAAAAGAGACAACATAGATGAGACACAGGATGCACAGGAAACCCAGGACCATGACATACTGTATGTGGTCATTGTTTTGACATGTGTGACTGGGTTTTTTGAAGAGTTGCCTTTATTGATGCTGCAGCATGTGATATAGGCTGAGATTTGGTTTTATGTCACTGTATCCCGGCTGTGCTATATGGTGGCACAGCTAAACATGACTGGATATGTATATGTAAGTAGTAACAAATGCATGGACTAACTTTTCAGCATCGTACCGCATTAGTAGCTTCCTGATCTTTGCGATGTTTCTCAGGTGAAAAAAGGCACTTCTAGAGACTATTTTAATGTGTGAGTTTAAGGACAGATTTTGGTCAAAAGTTACTCCAAAATTCCTCACAGAGAGACAAGATGCTAGGGAGATACGATCTTGAGTGACAATGTGATCTAATCTATCCCTGTGAGGTTCAGGACCAAACACCATGACCTCAATTTTTCCAGAGTTAAGGAGAAGGAAATTTGAAAACATCCAAGACCTTATATCTTTAAGACAGGTCTGAAGCTTCACTAACTGCTCTGTCTCCTCTGGTTTCATGGATACATATAGCTGAGTGTCATCAGCATAACAATGAAAATTTATCCCATGCTGCTGAAAAATGTTTCCTAAGGGAAGCATGTACAGGGTGAAAAGGATTGGTCCAAGTACAGAACCTTGTGGAACTCCATGGCTAACCCTACTGTATGAAAAAGGAGTGCCATGGACATGAGCAAACTGGTATCTATCTGATAAATATGATCTAAACCAGTCTAGTGCTGTCCCTTTAATCCCAATCACATGTTCCAGTGTCTGTAACAGGATGCTGTGATCAACTGTATCAAAAGCATTTGATACCTGAAAGAAAAGAAGCAAGAACTTAATTGATTTATTAGGGGGTCTTTGAGTGTTTGTTGAATTTATTATTTGCACAAACTAAAATGTGTGTTGAGGGTTTATGAACTGATATCTACCTGGATGAGAAGAATACAAATACAAAATAACATTCCTGAAATAATAAATTCACAATTTTTATATTATTTATTTAGTTATTTATAATATTATTTTTTTATGTTTACATTGAAAATATAAATTACTTAGTTTCACAAAAGATTAAACAAATTCCTAAATCCTAACTTCCACAGTATATCTATAAATATAATATAATATAATAATAAAAAAATAAACTAGGATATTTTTGACATAAACGTAGTACCGGAATTTATAATATTATAGTTGTTGCAAGAAAAATTGTCACCAAGAAACAATCTAACTTTGTGTTAAGACTCTGGATAGAAAAGAGCCAGCAGTAAAAAAAAAAAAATAAAAAAATAAAAACATGGTGTGCATCAACACCTTCTCCATATGTTATGGCTCAAGGTCTCTCCTAGCATAAACCTTCCAGGTTCCCATGGTGTCAACCTCCTGGGGTGTGAACTGTTCATGATGCTGGGCTTCTCCATCATGGACAATACAGGTGCAACTATTCTGACAGTGTCTTTGCTATGGCATCAGTGCTGGCCTTCACTTTTTTGGTCTCTGTTGCCTCACTGCCTTTAACCAAGCTGTACAATGACCCACCTGTGACCCCTGTTATCCAACCACTGCCCCTCATCCTGCACGTTGATGTCAAAGCTGAGCTGCAGAAACTGCTGGGTACTATCATCATCAAGCGAGGTCTCCCTGGTTTTCCAAACCTGGCGGTGACCAAAAAGAAGATAGGTGGCATGCACTAAACTTTGGACAGTTAAAGTGGTAATCCAGATAAGTATTTGCTGCCTAGAGTGAAGGAACTCTCACCCACATTTCACGGATTGATGGTTTTTGCAAACGTGATCTTTGCCATGGCTAGCTGCAGATTCCCCTTCACCCATAGAGCCACAAACTCATTGGCTTCATAGCCCACATGGGAGACTTCATTTCACCCGTGTTGCTTCTGCCCCATGTTGCTTCCAGAAAATAATGGGCATCATCTTTGCTGGCATTTTCAGGGTGTTCATCTTTGAGGATGACATTATGGTGTATAGCGCAACATCCCCACGCATATAGAGACCTTTTCCATGGTACTGGACCCACCACCACCTCACACTGAATGAAGAGATGTGCATCTACACGGCGCCATTCATTTAATTTGTGGGTTTCTGCCTGACTGCCAATCAACCTGCTGAACCTCACATCTGTGTACTCTAATGCTTCAAACACAGCAGGACTTTGGCACAGGACCAAAGTACTTGGTGGAAGGAAGGGAAGTGCTGGCCTGTATCTGGACATGTGATGTTGCACCGTAGCATGTATGTTAAGTTAGTGTCCTGTATTAGACACAACAATCATGATTGTGGAAAATTAAACATCTAAAGATGGCTTCTCAGTTTAGTTTAACAAATAACCTGCAATGTAAGTGTGTTACATATTTATTGATATTTTATTAACTGTACTGTTTGTGTCTCTGAAAAAAATGTGTTCGGTGAAGATGAATGGTTATAGAGTAACTATTATTAAACAATAATATAAATAATCTTTGTTGTGGTGAGATATATTGTTAACTTGTTTTAAATTGATATTTGAGTACTGTGGTTCTGAGCAACTGGAGCTGCTGTCTCTTGGAATTTGGAGTCTATTTATTTTTATTTCACGATGAAGGGGGAGGTGTAGAGGAACAAATGCTATACATTAAGCAGTTTTTCAGGTTCACTTTTTCAGGGTTTTTGCTCACGTTTAATCTCAGTTTTGATATCTCGCAATAAACTAAAACCCTTTTGATCTTCTGTATTGTAATATTTTTTTGCAGTATTTTATTTATACCCTGCTATTGCGTTGTTTTGTTCAAAGATCACTGATGTATGAGTTAGTCCATCAGGATGCTAAATATCATTCCTGACAGTCTCCTTCAGCTTTTACAAGAGTAAAAACCTTTTTTTTAGTTAGAAATGTTAAGAAATGTTTATAATAAACCTGTCCATGCTATCACTTACTGTATATGGATATGCAGCTATTAAAATGTCTGTGTATTTGTAATATGTTTTACTTCCACCTGTCCTTCCATGAACATCTGTTAGACTGCTTCCCCTCAGCTCCTTCTCAGAGCTCCTGGTCAGAAATTCCTCCTCCTCATTTCACAGAGGACTTCTCTTAATTTGAATTGTGGAATACATTTTCAACAGGTGAAAAAGGGCTTTATGAGGGTAATTCATCACCTCTAAATGTGTTCTTTCATATAGGCTGAATGTTCCTGTGGCAGAGAAATCACTAAGGATGGCCGTGCAGGTTGGTCCACTGGGAGTCATTTGTGCTTCTTCTGTAACTGCAGTATTGCTGTGCTGCAATAAAACATGGGATTTTTAAGGGTTTCAAAGTGTTTTTCCGGCTCTTGGTTGTGTCAGCCATAAATTGAGAATAAGCATGACTATATATATATATGGGCCTCCATAAATGCCTTCATAATTCATACCTTTTGGGCGAAGCTCAGGTATATTATGATGTTTCTGCTTTTATGTGGATAATATACCCACAATGTTCCACCCTCCTCTTCCTACATTACCCTCCCCAGTTAATATCACAGACAATGAAGGTACATGTAACATATTGCAAAATATTGGACTCATGAGTCACTTTTATAACAGCAGATGTGTTCTTTTCATCCTATCATTCTGAATAAATAATTACACCAACACTCTGTCATAATTGAAAACAGTTCCCCATGTGTTATATGTGACACACCCATTCTTTCTATACGTAGAGCTAATAGAACATATAGTTTCGTGAAATATACAATTCACTTCAGAAAACAGGCTATGCCGGTTTCCACAGAAGATGAGATTATCAGATTACTTTATAGATTCTAGCCTTATGTTTCTGTCTTTTACTGCCATATAAAAGTATGTAAGTTGCTCTGTTGTGCAAACTTGTTTCATCATGTTCAGACTGAAGGAACGCTAACAGCTAAAATCTGCTACATTTTCTAACCATGGGAAGAGACCAGAGGAAAGTATGGTATCCTTCAAAATGACACAAAATAATATGAGAAGGATCTTGCCAATGCATGATGATGCACAGTTGATCTACAACAAAAAAATTCTGGGTCTCTATTCTCCTGTGCCTGCATTGACCTGTCAAAGGTGATTTCCGTCTCCCGCCCAAAGGTGAGGGAAAAGCAATGAAAAATGGTTGGAGAGACAATGCAGCATCAGCGAATCTATTTCTCCTATTGGAAAGTATTGGGACAGATGAAAACATCATCATCATTTGCCTCTAGACTTGAATCCTAACTCACACCCCCAAATTTATTGGGTGAAAAATATCTCAGCGAAACTAAAGAGTGTGACACAGTCCAGTAGGCCTCAATGAAGGCAGTGTGAAGGTCCCCCTGAACAGCCAGCAGCATTGCAGCATCTACTCCGTTCTCGTGGAGAGGATAGCTCACTACCTTACAGCTTTTTCAGTTGGAGGATATTCCTGATCCCCCTCCTTACTACCGGTAATTTACTGGCTTAGACGGCCAAATCACCTGTACATGTTCTTTTTCCTGAGTAGTTTATATTCTGACTGTGGTCAAACACCAGTCTAATTTAACATTAAAAATAAATAAATCTTGATTTTGTTTGTTGTTTAAAGAAGGAGTTGCAGGTTTTTCCTCTAAAAAAAGCTGAGATAATTACTTCACATAAATCATGAGGAGAGTGAGACCGAGAAAAATCCTCTCAAGGTCACTTGTGTTAAAGGGCCCAAAAGAGGTGGATGTTTCCTCTGCCCCCATGAGAGGAGCTCTCCTGAGTCATATGACTTTAATGGGCCTCCCCTTGTGCCCAGTGTCGCTCCAGTATGGGAATGGATGTGAGCTGAGGCCCGTGTGAGGCTAGAGGAGGGATTTGCTTTGTTCTTAGGTTCTCTTTTCCTCCAATACAGACCCTGTGCCTCCCAAGGTGGTGCTGAGAGAACAATGTTGTCTGTCTCTCAGTGCAATTCCTGCACAACCTGGTGTTTTCAGCCTGACATCCTCCTGAGATAGTTCATAACACACTGGCTGTAAAGAGAAGATAAACCATCTATGAAAAGACATAGTTTAGGTCTCCATTTAAAAGATGGAATAAATCTGGGGTAGTTTTTCCAGTTTGAGCATTTTGATTAAATGAAGAAAAAAGTTTTGTGCTGATTGAACTGATTGAAGCCCAGACTACTTTTAATTTAAACTTTGTTTAACCTAACCCAGATAAAAAATAGCATTTAACTAGGTGAATCTTTTGCTAAATCAACAAAGACTGTTTTGCACAAACTTTGTTCAATAAACATGCTTGCATCATTATCCATTCATCACGAAGTATTGTTTATTTACTGTGGCCCCATTTTGAGGGAGCCCAAAAGCGGGCCAGTGGAGTGGGAAATTCTGAACAAAGGCCTTTTTTCCCCACCCACCTGGGCCTCAGACATGCTCTGCACTCAGCCAGCACTGAGCCTTTCACTCAGCTTTTGGCCATCCATGAGTGACAGTTTCATCACAAAGAACTTTCCCCAAGTACAGAAGCTGGATGACTACACTGTAAAAACAGTCCCATCATCCTAACAAGACCAATGGATGAGTGGCTTGTTAGTGATGGATGCACACGTATACATTTGTCCACCAAAACAGGGCCATGACAGCCAAAGGTCAATTTGTGAGCATTTTATTCAAAGAAACTATTTTTGGGATTCTACTTTAGTAATTTATATATTGTGCCCCAAAAGCACACACAACTTTTAAATTACCGGTATAGAGAATAGAAGGAAAAATTATGATGAGCAGTGGATCACAATTGTCCTTGACTTGAAAAAAAAATCTGTTAAATTTTATTCAATTGGAACCAGACCTTATATCAACCATCAAAGTACTGTGTTGCAAAATAAAAACAAAAAGAAGCCTTTTGGTTTATGAAAAGATGTGCAACTATAATACAGTGAGTTTTTCAACAAAGGTGGGGCAGAATTGGGAGTGATCTGCATGTAACATTTACTTACTGTATCTGTTGTTTGCTGTGTTTCCAAACTTTTTCCAGAAATACATTTTTATTTTATTTTAAAATCCAAGTATTTCAAATAGTTTAATAGTTTATATTTCATTCCCTCATTAAAAGCATTGGATGACAATAGCACATCAAAACAAACACCATCTCATATATACCTATATTTTCCACCTTTTCTTTACAACAACTAAAACCAAAAATGTTGTTTTCATAGGAGTGAAATTTTACAGTGTATGAAGGAACAGGGCCCAGCTGCATCGCTGGGAGGTCTGCCTATTGTCTGGTCTACATAAAGGCGACACACTCACACACATGCACACATATCCTTGCACTTCTATCTTTGTGAGGACCTTCTATAGACATTACCCAATTCCCAAAATTCTAACGCTAACCTAAATCCAAATCTAACCTCAACCTTAAAACCATGACTTACCCCTCAAATAGTCCTTTGAACTTTTGAGGACCATCAAAAATGTTGTCATCACCTGAAAATGTCTTTAATTTGCTTGTAGAATAAATATTTTGGTACTCAATATGCAGCTCCAAAGTACAGAAGGCGCGCACACACACACACACACACACACACACACACACACACACACACACACACACACAAACATTAATAGTGAGGAATTTCAACCTTAAGATATCCTCCTAACAGGACTGACAACACCGTTGGCTATTCTACACACCTATGGACCTCATTTCCAACAAACATTCTCAAAAAGATAAGAAAACTGAAAGCATGCGCAGTTATTATACTTGATTTGTTCCACTTTCATTTGCCCTTGAATTTGAATGCTCTTTTGCTAATTGTATGAAAATATATACTGTATGCTAAAATGAATGTCAGATTTATTTAATGTTCAAAAAATGTCAGAACTGCATTTATTTAAAGATACCTATAAATCTCCATTTGTATCTATTGATAACAGACCATAAATTTCATATAGGTCATAGATTGGATGAGCTGGTGATTCATTCAGGGGTGGCTCCAGCCCAGGTCAAGAAAAGAAAAAAACAAAGACTGTATATAAAAGAGAGATGCAGTGTCTCCGTCTGAAAAGTGAAGCCAATGAGGAAGTAATTTTACATCCAATGCCATCGAATTCCACTGGCTAAGGGTTTCAAAAATCCCTGGATCCAATCCACTCCCATTCATTTTCAATCATGAAATATTCATTCAAAAACCAATTTTTACAACTCAACATTGTCAACTGCTAAATTTTGTCATCCAAAAATGTGAGCTGGTGGTCCATCTCAAATTATTTCCATGACTAATTAGATATTAATCCTTAAAAACTGGGGGGCCTGCTTATTTGATGCCTGACCCTGTTGCTATATGCTGTAATTCACACCCGTGCCTTGTGAACGCCATGTCAAACACTTTCAACTTGCTCAAACAATCCATTTCACTTTGTAATTATAGCTGGGGTACATTTCAACACAATACTTTGGACAGAAAGGTGTTGGTTTGTGTTCCTTACTATCTTTTGTCTATTATGAATTACATATTACAACTATTTTGGGTGGAAAGCAACATCAGTTATTTACACTCTGGAAAAGTTTAAATGAGTGTAAGTAACCAACGTTCTCTTCTTGTGCCTTCACTTATAATTAAATCATGTATTTCCACCTGAGTTTCCTTGCAATATTAAATCAATTTGCTGCAAAGGGCTGCATTTTATGATATTGGGTTAATTCTCCAGCACAACACTGCGACTTTTGTTTTTTATCAGTTGTATTTTTTTTCAATCTTGTTGTTGGATTCTTAAATACTTTTGTGCTTTTCACATTTGTTGCATTATGTTGTCCATTATGCTTGTTCTTCAGTGAGCTGTACTAACAGACCCTCCAAAAAAGTCTTCTGGCTTGTGTTTATCCGTGCTCCTCAGGAAGCATGATAAGATATTCTCAGACAATTGGAGTTCTCTCTAGGATCTCTCCATCAGCATCGCCGGCCTCCTCACCCAAGGTAGTCCGGTTCAGTCGCAAGTTGTTTTGGCTTCAGTGGTGCCAGGAGTCTCACAGCTAGCCCCAGCTCCGTCCTCCTTCGCTGCACCATGCGACCCTCATGTCCCGATTCCCAAGCATTATTCCTGTAAGGCAGGCTGGTGCAGTAGGTTTTTTTTATTACAGTGAAACTTAGTGTTTCACCTCCAACCTTTCACTTACCCTAGCAATAAATCTAAGATCGCCTTTATTGTTAATGTATTGTCTAGGAGATCCACACAATGGGCCACCGCCATCACTGAAAATCTTAGGCGTGTCTTCAATCCACAGAGCTTGGATCTTTATTAAGTTCAACCTTTGCAACGCTTAAGATCTGGTTTGAATATGTCAAGGTGATTTCATTACGGAAGACATCTTTTAACACTCCGTTGGGCTACTTTGAGTATCCTGTAATACCTTTCAGTCTTACCAACATCCGAGTTGTGTTCCAGTCTCTGCTAAATGATGTCCTTCATGACATGCTAATTAAGTTCCTCTTGGTCTACCTTAATGACATCCTTGCTTTCTCTAAGACAAACATATACAGCAGTAGCAGAACATATACAGCATCTCCGTCTAGTTCTCCAGCACCTTTTAGAAAAAATACTTTTCATTAAAGCAGAGAAAGGTGACTTTTATACCTCTTCCATTGATTTCCTGGGATTCATTGTTGGACAGGGAAAACTCTCACCACATCCTGCCAAGGTGAGTGCAGCGGTGGATGGCCCACTCCCATTTCTTGCAAACAGCTCCAACGGTTCTTGGGGTTTGCAAATTTCTATCGAAGCTTCATTCGTGATTATAGCAAAGCTGATGCTCCTTTCACCAAGCTAACCTCTTTCAGTGGTCCCACATGGCTGATGTAGTGTTCAGTCACTTAAAAGCGCTGATTTCTTCCGCTCGTCTCACCCAGATCCCAGCCAGCAGTTCTTGGTCGAGGTGGATACTTTGGACGTTGGAGTCGGTGCTGTTCTCTCCCAGTGGAACCCAGCCGATCAGAAGCTTAATCCTTGCACCTTCTGCAGTTGATGACTGACACCAGCTTTAGGTAAATTATGATGTGGGAAAAAGAGAGCTGCTCGCAGTGTTCGTTGCATTGCAGGAGTGGAGACACTGGCTGGTGGGTTCTGCCGAACCCGTAGTGTGGACTGACCATGAGAACCTGTTGTACCTTCGAAACGCTAAGAAGTTAAACTCTCGGCAAGCGCAATTGGTGCTCTTCCTTGGACGTTTTAAGTTTTCCCTCAATTACCGCCCATGTTACCACCCAGTTTTCCCCAGATTCCTCCAGTTTGGCACCAGATCTCATCCTGTCCCCCTCCTGTATTGTTGGAGCTGCTTCCTGGCAAGTGGAGGAGAGGATCCTAGAGGCACAGCTATCACCTCTGGATCCTGGGGGCGGTCCCGCTAACCAACTATTTGTTCCTGATACTGCCCATTTGGATGTCCTGCAATGCGAGCCATTCTTCAAGACTTACCTGCCATCCTGGTCTCTCATGGACTCTGCACTTCTTATGCAACATTTCTGGTGGCCATCCATGACTTGAGATGTCCAGGATGTACCCGTGGACAGTGCTTCCACCAACCTCCTGCTGGCCTTCTCAATCCACTTGTTGCTCCTTGTTGCCCCTGGTCATACATCGCAGTGGACTTCGTCACTGGCTTTCCCCTGTTGGATGGGAATACTGCCATCCTCACCGTCGTTGATCATTTCTCCAAAACCGTCCACTTCATTCCTCTCACAAATACTCCCTTCCACAGCAGAGACTGGGGATCTCCTGGTCTGACATGTTTTCCATCTCCACAGATTCCAGTCTGTGTATGGAGAGCTGGAGAGATGTGTGGTTGCCCAGAACCCTGCATCCTGGAGTGCATTTCTGACCTGGGTGGAGTATTCCCATAACTCAGTTTTTGCTGCCACTGGATTATCTCCCTTCATGGCTTCACTGGGGTATCTCTGGGGTAGCCCATGGCAATTTGTTGGTAGTGTTTTTTATACAGTCTATGGTTGGTACTGGTACCAGTGGTGCTGTTTCTGTAGCCATTTGCAAATGTATATACTGTACAGTCTGTGTATGGGTTACATAGACTGAGGGCTAAGTTACACCCACCACTTTAACTTCTCTGTTAGGCTTGGGTTGTTACAGGACCTGAAAGCAGGCAAGAACGCAGTGATAAAAAAGTACAAAAATAGGTTTTATTTAACAAACTCAAACTAGCAGTCCTCCTGGACTGCAGGGAAGCACTTGTTCAATCTTCCAGGGCGCACAGAGAGCTCCAGCGCAGAGCCAACATAGGAGTCAGGTTCTGCATGTTCACAAATCTAGCAGGACGGCATGGAGACCTCAAACAAGCAGGGGAACACACCAAAACACTCCAATGCTGGTAGGCAGGTGCTCCCTCCTTAAATAGGTGGCCTGATGGAAATTGCCGACAGGTGCGCCTGCTGTTGCCAATAATGACTCCTCCACACCCCCTGCAGGAAAAACCAAACACAACCTGGAACCCTAGACCCCAACATTTCTCTCTTATTCCAATCTGGTTTGTTTTGGCCCCAAAAACTCAAGATGGCGATGTCCTTTTAGCCTCCCTTCTAAACTGGCTCTTCAGAAACCAATGGGTGACGTCACCTCTCTTTCTCACCATCTCTTACTGTTACATTGGTCTTGTACAATTAATAATGATAAAATTGCATATGCTGATAAAATACAGGACATTAATAAAAATATCTCGCGCCCTGCTTTCTGACCTGAATGCAGACGTAATGGATCAGCCTGATGCTAATGTCTGCGAGCCGGCGCCTGTGGCCTTTATAGTGTGCACAGTATAAAGTTCAAGTGCCAGCAGTTCAACTGATTAATAATGGTGAACAGGCTGTGATGAAGTGCTGACTTGTGAGCTCCTTCAACACTCATTTGGGGAATCAAGTCATTTGTGTCCAAACATGACAAATGGTCCACTGGTACATTCTAACCTTTCTCATGTACATTTCTCTCCAATGATGTGCCAGTGTTCCTTGACTCCATAAACTGATTTATTTATAGCCAGTGTATGGGTGTGTAGAATGTAATCCCCTATTGCCTGGCATATGTAGATGCAACATAATGCACTATGCCATAATGCCATATTTAGTTTTTGGAAATGATGATGTGAAATACATTTTTAATTTGGACATTTCTAAAAATATTTACAGATATATACATATATAGTAATATACATTGTATTATATTAGTTAAAAATGACATTGTTTTATTGAATTTTGTTATATTGTTTATATTATTTATATATTGTTTTATATTTGTTATATATTGTTATATTTCTATTTTATATTGTAATTACAATAGTCTAACATTATTTGTATATGCATAAGTGATAGTGAAATACCGGTATAAGCCCTCTAGGGAGGTTGACAAAACACTGTAATATGTTATGATAAAAATCCTATTTCCCCTAAAACAGTGGACACAACTACACATCCAGGACAAAAGAAATGAGAAGCCCACCTTACTCCCATCCCTTGGCCCCCTTAGTTCATATTGCACACAGGAAGCTCATTTCACTTCATCAATTGCCTACTTACTAACATTTGAAGCTAAATAACCTCGTAAAATGTCAGCTGTCAGTACTCTGCAGGAGATGTACTGATATCACAGTTGGAAAGCAGGGAGGGAACGTGAGGGCACATGGGGACATGTTATGGATGTACAAGGTTAAAGGTCGTCAAGTGACTGACAGTAGCCAGGTCATTTTATGTAATCAAATTATTAAATGTTGTTAAAGGGCACAAGCAGACTTCCACGCACACCAAAAATAAATAAATAAACTCCTTCAAGGTAATTTTGGGCACCGAGAAGCAATGGGCCAGGCATTCAAGCACCTATTTTTTTGTCTTGAATGAGGATCCTTAAAAATGCAAACCTTCATGAAGAAAATGTAAAATGAGTCGTACCTTACTACGGTATTGAAACCTCTTGGGAACATTGTTAAATACCAAATATAATGTATGCTGGTCTGTACAGATTACACAAAAATCAGACAATAACTGTTATGAATTAACTCTAGGTTGAACCTTAAAGCAGACATGAAGCAGCTCATGAAGTTTCAATGAGAACCCAATCCTGGGTTCTTTTGCAGTAATAACTCAACCAATTCTTAGCAGCTCCTATGTCCCATACACTTATTAACACTAGAACAAACACATAAATCACATAAATGAGTGGTCACTAACTAAACATGCAACTTTACTCACAATGCCAGTGTGTCAACATTCACACACAGGAACAGTAAACCACCAGAGCGCCACTACATTGGCATACAGAACAGTGCCACTTAAGACAACAACATCAAGGTTTGTGATGATCTTTGACAGAATCTTTAAAAGAGTTATAAGAAAAATATACTGTTCCAAAGCATGCTGGGGACTCATTTCCCCTCCGCTCCAACATGCTACAATTTAGGCAGGCAACATTGTGTTTTTTTTATCTGATTGGCGAAATTAACTCAATGTGGAGCATTTGTGTGGTGGAACTGAATTTATCATGATTAATCACTTCATTTAACTAGTGACAAAAGGGGATCAAATCACAGTGCACATCAGTTCATACTTGTTACATTTTTCTTTGTTTTTCTTCTCCCATACACTTAAATGGACCATTGACTTCTCCTTATTGTCTTTCGGATGCGGTAATTGCGTTTTACATATTTCTGAATAAATCCATTATTTTTTTTACCCATCATGCATCAGTTCCTTCACTTTAACAGCACACTGTCAGATATTTTAGAGGCCAAAAGTACAGGTGACACGTCTTGGAAACACGTCAGCTCTCTGTCGTCACCTCATGTCTCTGATTCTGTTCCACTCAGGTCCAAATTGCAAACAAAACCAAAAAAAAAGTAGACATTAGTTTAAGCACCTAAGCTGCAGTCACAGGCAGTTGCTGCTCAGAACGCAGACTCTGATCAGTCACATTTGGAAGTTTACAGTCATTTGTGTAATTCTTTACGATTTCATTACTTTTTCAACAGAACTCTAAAAACAAGTGTGCTGATAGAAGTATTTTTCTTTTTGTTTCCAAAAACTATTTAATCTTAAAACCATCTTATTTTATTTTAGGAAAATTGAGCACAAAAAGTAATATATACTGTATAATTTCAGTCTTATAATCATATTTCCATTCCTGCAATAATCTAATTTTAGAAAGAAAATCAATTTTGTACTTATACAAGCCGCACCGGATTTTAAGCCGCAGGTATCCCACGTAATAATATGAAAAATTAGATCGAAAACATTCAGTTGTATGTTTTTATTACCGTAAGAGACAAGTCACTGACGAGTGACAAACAGACAGGTAAGAAACAACAGCCACTCTTTTCACTTGTATGTTTATACCGCGACCTTAAATCCATTTTTCATCACGTCAGGATTTTTTAACTTTTCTTTTAATTTAATCCACTTAGCAACATAAATATATTGTACCGGTAAATGCTTTTTTTTTCTAATGGTGTCTGTAATGCAGCTACCTTGAAATATATGTTTGTATCAGCTACACACAAATTATGTTGTTCATGCTTTTTTACTCAAACTATGAACAATCTAAAACCCCCGATGGCCCACCTCTAAAATCTTCTATTTTCATTGCGGTGGCGATTGCTTTTGCCTTCCGTCTGATTTGTGATTTGGGCCAACTACGATGTTTACGTCTAAAAGCTTTTGTCGTGTTTTTGCTTTGGATCAGTTCTTCAGGCTGGCGTCTCCACCTTCTCGCCATTGATTACTTTAATGCATGCCAAGATCACGCACGGCAGCTCGATTTCCTTCTTCAACCACCAGAGTGATCGCTTTTAAATTAAAAGTTGCATCATATGCTTTTCTTCTAGTATTTTCCATGTTGATAAAAATGACTGATTCACAATAGTTGTGATAGTGCGCCACAAATAAAAACATAAATAAGTCACACTTTAGAATAAGCCGCAGTGTTTAAAGTGTAGGAAAAAAGTAGCGGCTTATAGTCCGGAAATTACGGTACAATTATGCCAATTATTCAATTCAGCACTGTATAAGGTAGCCATAAATACCTAGTTGCTTGTTCTTTAGATAAAAACAGAACAACATATAGAGCAGAATTAATTAAAAATGACAGAATATTAATATATAAACATGATATAATAAGAGACTGGCATCTCGCTTTGAAACTCATTGACCGTTTGTATGTGTGTCTTCCCATTGGACTTCCCCTGACTAATTGGTCTTAATTATTGGTAATACCACAGCATCATTTTCATTTAGATCACCTCGGACTGACACGATGCCTTTTTTATTGATGTGACAGCACTAAATTGAGAACCTTTGGCGGTGTGTCAAAGGGTAACTAATCACTCTAATTTCATCTCTCCATGCATCTTCAGCCATTGACTTGGAGTGATCAGTGGGAGTGCCATCCCTGCATTAGCTGAGCCTCCTCATGTTAATTAACTGTTAGCTTTGAGATGGAGAGGGCCTCAGGGTGAAAGGCAGGAGGATAAAGCTGGCCTAAATGGCCATATAATGACCAAGGAAAAGGGAATCAAGAACCAGCTCATTTTCATTACACATTACATTCAAGACCCCGTTTCACTGACTCCTCCTCCACTCATCGAGCAATCTGTCTGCCTGGGCTGACAGCACCCAGTGACCTAAAAACAATGAAAAAATACCAACTAGGTGTCCCAACCATTCAAAGCTATTTTATCTGTACTTAGTCTAAACAGAGTTGACCTGCTTTAACCTTTCAGATGCTTTGTAGTCAAGTGCTTCTTTTCCTGCCGCTCTGCTGTGGGCCCTCTGGCCATAGCTGCTTCAGCTTCAATTTTAGCTCATGTCATTAGCCTAATTGTTTTGTGTGTGTGTGTATCTGCACATGTGTGTATCTGTGCTGACATGAGTGGCACATGGGCTGTCTTCCCAGGGCCTTTATTAGATTTGTCTCCACTGCATTTTTACAGGTGTGGAGTCTTCCTCCTCAGGACAGACATTGCCTGACTGAAACATATGCTTTGCGACTACTTATGCATCAACCTTTCCCCGAAATCAAAACCTCAGATTTGTGGAAGTGCTGTACGAGCCACTGCTGCCTTGCTCGGTTTTGGCCTCCAATCTTTTATGTGTTGGACTGAACATTGTTGACCTCGCCTGAGGAGGTCATAGGACAGTGTAAAAAACTTTTGAACACCACAACTCCTTCTGCGATAGAGATAGAGCTTGCTGATGAAGGTGGAATATCATTGATTTCCCTCCACACGGACAAAGCCTCAGGGGGTTGATGAGATACCTCTGGTAAAGCTAAAGGCTGTGGGTCTTGAGGAATTGCCCTGGTTGACACGCCTTTCTTTGTGTGGAAGTTGGGGACAGTACCAAAGGAGTGGCAGATGGGGCAGAGGGTGTGTGCCAATCATAGGAGCATCGTGTTACTCAGCCTCCTGGGGAAAGTTTCCAAAAAGGTGGTTGAGAATCTTGTATCGAAGAGGAACAATGCGGCTTCTTTCCCAGTTGTGGGACATAGGACAAGTTCTTTAATTTCTTTACTCTTGCAGGGATCCTGGAAGGAGCCTGGGAGTATAATGTATGCGTGGTGGTTCTGGAGAAGGCATAAGCCCGGGACATGAGCAGGACTTTTTGCCCTGGGTGTTGGCCTCCACCAGGGCTGTTGCTTGTCCCCAATCCTGTTTGTGGTATTTATTTAAAGGATTTTGTGGCACAGTCCTGGTGCGGAAAGGTTACAGGTTGATGACCAGATGATCTCATTGCTGTTTTTTGCAGACAATGTGGTCCTGATGTCTTGTTGAGCCGTAGCCTAACCCTAACCAATGATAGGGAGGAGGACACTTCTTGTTCTGGAATATCACAGCCCACTCCCATGAGCAGGGTGTGACTAATGTAAACAAACCCAGGAAGAGCTGGATGAAGTTGTTGGGTCTCTGTCTCATCTGAGTCAAGCAGAAGAAATCAAAGCCACGTTCATTTATTAGATCATGACCACGAGAAGGGGGTCCAGGCAGTGACGTCAGGCATGAAGATCTGAGCTGGATGACTTCATGGGACTTCTAGGTAAACAAGGATTTACCTGAAAAGGTCAGACGATCAAGCCCGTAGTGGTGATTGAGAGAGGTGCCAAACTGCTGAGTGACAGTAACAACCAGTTTAAAATTCTGGCACTGGATGCAATAGACAGCCCAGCAGTTTGACAAGAGTCAAATAATACAGCTCAAACACACATACACACATATCCTCACACATACATGCACACATTTCTGTTGTTTTTTCTGTCCGACAAAAACTAGTATAGTATAAATATAAGTATAAATATAAGTATAAAGTTCGACACTGAACATCAGAAACGTTATACTTTGAGTAGATGAACTGGGGTGGATGGTATTGTCTTACATCTTTGCTGCATCAGTCAGTCAGTCAGTCAGTATGTCCAGCCATCCATCTGTCTGTCAGTGAAATCATATTTATTTATATAGCATCTGTTAAAAAACAAAATTCTCTCTAGGCACTAACTCCTCTCATATGGGGGACCCTCCTGCTGTCACCCAAATAGATCCTCCCCCAGAATTAAACATTTGAGCACCAAATATTTTAGCCACACTTAGCTCAGTCATGTTTGAGCAGCAGGATCTCATGTCAGCTTCACTGCAGAGATCTGCTGATGGAAAAGTTCATTGATTTGGCAGAAATTTTATTTATTTCTGTTTGTGTATATATTGTGTATATTCTTTTTTGGGTGAACTGTATCTTAAATTGGAAGTGTGTATGCTACTGTTCACAAATGGAGATGGGTGACATGTACAAATTGTACTGACAGGTACATTGTACTGTTTCTATCTTAATGATCTAAATCATTTTAATATGTGTGTTTAGGATTTATACCTTTAATCCCAATTCTGCTTTTTCATTTATATATAACAAAGTTACAAACAGGGAGAAAGCAGAGAAAAACCAGAGCAATGTGTGTGTGTGTGTGTGTGTGTGCATTTTAATGTCCACATTTTAATTAATTTGTTTTGAAGAGTAATGACTTACTAAAACAGTTTGCATTTAACTTGTTGAGTGTTAGAATCATTATAATAAAGTTATCTCTTATTTGCTTTTACCTTGTTATTTTGTTTCTGAGATAGAGCTGCAGAGCATGATGCAGGAGGTGTTCTTTTAATCTGTCTGATATGGAAGACTGCTGTGTGTGAGCTTAGCTAATCAAATCAGTGAAGACCTACGTATATTCTCACCATTATGATTTACAGTCTTTTGCTTTGTATGGGACCCCCTCCCTTTAGGCACATTTGATTTCCGTGTAACTAGGGACCTCCTAATTTCAATAAAAGAAGGATAGCGGAAGTTGTGCCTCAGGACGTGTTGGAGATCTGTAACTGAGCACATCTCTCCGTTCTCCTTGCAAGTAAAATTCAAAACTGTTGTCTTTGCCTCATTTGTTTCTCTCATGTTTTAGGTCATTCAAACCTAACATTTTGGTCCTTCGAGCCGGATTCCAACACACCTGAGGGGTCCAGTGGATGAGGCTGAACCTCAGGAAAGACCATGGCCACGGCAGGCCGCCTAGGTGTGACCTAAGATACCTTTTCCGGGACTGAGCTTCAGCTCCCCTGCTTGGACCCTGACGGATATCCAGGAGAAAAGGCAACAGTGGTGAGCATGTCTTGAATTCAAAAGTGTGTGTGTGTGTGTGATGATTGTCGGGGACTTAATGTAAAATTGCGATAAAAACTAAAGCAGTGTTTTGGGAGAGAGGAACCCGAAAATCCTCTGTAAGACACAATGAGAAACAAACCCTGTGAATGCTAGTCAATAGCAGGTAAATAAAGAGTACTAAGGTCAGTACTAAGGCAGGGCGAGGGAGTCCTGGCCGCGTGTAAAAGAAATTAAGTCATGACAAATCATACAAAAGAGTGATTGTGAGTGTGAAAGGATTGTTAAATACCACTAGGTATTTTCAATCATACCAAAGCAGTGGGACAGGACTGTAAGTGATAAGGCCCTTGTGGATGCACAGGCAAGACTTTCCATTTGAAAGAGTTGAAGTGAGAAGTACCACAACGGTTAATTAATTATCACCCCACTGAGATCAATATCCCAGTTTTAGGTCACCCTATGTGCAAGACTGGACCAAATTCTTAATGAAATTTTAAAAAAAACAACCTGTAAATTAGGATAAGGTTAACTCGTAAAATGAAAGAAAAAAAAACATAAGAACAGAGACAAAAGAAGAGCTAAAAGTTAAAACCTAATCCTCCAAAAATGGGGACAAGTAACAGCAAACAAAGGCTCAGAGATGAATTGCGGTCTAAGGACTGGAAATTTATCGACGAACAAAATCCAAAGAAACTCGGCAATCTAGATAAGTGGATAACTGATCATGGATTCAAAGGACAGCTAAACTCACAGCAAATTGTTGCCTCAGAGGTGAGACCTGGTTAAACTTAGCCATAATTAAGTGGGTTATACTTAGCCATTAATTAAGTAGGTTACAACTTAGCCGTAATTAAGTTAAGAAAATAGGGAATTGTTTTTGTGTGTGAATGGAGGACTAAGCCATTGAAGGAGTTGATAGGAGAACTCTGCTAGTCCTGTGTTTTATTATTTTGCTCATAAGAAAACACAGTACTGGTGATCAGGGAACAAAGGACGGGTTTCATCCCTTAAAACTAACACCACTGTGCAGATAGTGCACAGTAGAAGGCTGGGTTAGTGTCCTCCCTTTGACTGTGTGCCAGTGAACTTTTCTGTGAGACCACAAAAAGCCGCTGTTTAAGAAAAAGGATGTCAAACTTGAGGGGGATGAAAAGTTTGTGGAAGGATGTGCAGAAGGTTCAGGTAAAATAAGTCAGGAAAGGTGGAGAAGAAACTGTCAGCAACTTCCCTTATGGCATTCTAGAACAGAATCGCAGTGGATATGTTGTTAGCTGAGAAAGGTGGTGTGTGCACTGTGTTTGGAGATCAATGTTGCACCTTCATTCCTAACGACACTGCGTCGGATGGTAGTGTCACACTGGCCATAGAAGGCCTTCGCACCCTAAATAGCAAAATGAAAGAGCACTCAGGAGTAAATACCACGATGTGGGACGAATGGATGAATGTGTTTGGGAAGTACAAAGCATTAGTTACATCTATCCTGATTTCTGTAGCTGTTTTTGCTGCAATCCTTACTTTGTGTGTTTGTTGTTGTATTTTCTGCCTGCGTTCTCTTATTAACCGCCTTATCACCACAGCTATCGCTCCCATGGAAAACCGTATGGCCGTGTTGTATCCCTGAATTGGCAGACGAGAGCCAGATTTGACTACAGACTCTGAAGACTATGAGGAAATTGAGCTAATTTTCCCGAGTGTAAATGTATTTGTGTTTATAAACATGACTTTGCAACCGAAAATCTACTGGTAGAGGTTGTTAAATGACCATGAGAATTTGAAGCAAATATGTGATAAACAGGAGGGAAATGTTAGAATCATTATAATAAAATTATATTAAATGTCCACATTTTAATTAATTTGTTTTGAAGAATAATGACTTACTAAAACAGTTTGCATTTAACTTGTTGAGTGTTAGAATCATTATAATAAAGTTATCTCTTATTTGCTTTTACCTTGTTAAGGTCAGATTGTTAAGGTCTTGCAAAGGGTCAACTGGACTGTTGAAATCAACTGGAATACATCTCGCCTCTCATTTGTAATTCTTCTTCGATTTTAAACATTCTTGTTGACCCCTTGGCTCAACTTTCACGGGTTAAAATGACCTGGATGAAATCCTACATGGATTTTTTTTCTCCAGCAGATTTCCTGAAGAATTTTGACTTTTGTTGTTCATAAATCACAAACTTCTCATTCAAAACATGTGTATTTCCTATTAGTTTTAAACATGCAGCTTTTAAAGAGACCAAATGCGGACTCTAACTAAGTTTTCATTTTAATACATTTTTCAGCTCATTTGAAATCCCCTTGTAGTTTTAGCCTGGCTTTGCCCACCATTCTGATTTCCTGAGACCCTCAATGACCTTTTATCTGCAGAAAGAAAAGAAAAAACTGAGTTTTATTTCTTTTTAATGTCAGTGCAGCCTTTGACACTATGGACCATCAGATCTGACCTGACTCTCCATAGTAGGAACATCTGTTCTTCTACTTTATGGACGCCATTATATTCAGTCTTAGATCCAGTGTTGTGACTCCTACTCTGGCCCCACCTCCTCCTGGGCAATCAGCTCAACCACCACCACCTGGGCCCTCTCCTTCAGCTGCACCCAATCCGCCCAAACGACTCTGCACCCATAAAAGGCCCCTATGCACTCAGGCCAGTGCTTGATCTTACTGATGTTTTTGGCAACACTTCCCGTCGACCCAGCATCTCTCCAGGCTCCCCAGCGACCCCCAGCGCCTCCCTGCGTCTCCCTGCGTCTTCCAGCGACTCCCTGCGACTCCCAGCGTTCTCCAGCGTCCTCCAGCGTCTCCCCCGGCTCCTCTGCAACCTTCCTAGCCCCTCTTCCTCTGACCTCTTCCTCTTCCCCTTCCTCGGACGGATTTCTCCTGGCCTCTGGACACTTGGACTCCCCCACGGACTCTTGCCCCTGGATCTCGGACTTGGTTCGTCTGCCGCATCACGCACCTATAGTTTGTCTCGGCCTCTCTCCTCATTTAGTTTCTTCCCTCCTGTTTTTTTTGCTTCATTAAACCGTCTGAGTTTACTTTTAATTCCCGTGTCTGTCTGCCTTCTTTGATCCGGCTGAACGAAATTACAATGTGGGCAACAGGGAACTTCTGGCGGTCTATGGAGCCTTGGTGGAGTGGAGACACTGGCTGGAGGGAGCAAGACACCCGTTCCTTGTGTGGTCGGACCATAAGAACTTGACCTATGTGAGAACGGCCAAGAGACTCAATCCCAGACAGGGCCGCTGGGCTCTCTTCTTCAGTCGGTTTGACTTCACCCTCACTTTCCGTCCAGATTCCAAGAATATCCGGGCTGATGCCCTCTCCCGCCAGTTTCCGGAGGAATTCCCCGGTGCCCCCAGGGACCCTGACACCATCGTTCCCCCGGCCCGGGTCATAGGGGTCATCTCCTGGCCAATCGAGACGGCCGTCGAGCAAGCCCAGAGAGACGAGCCAGATCCTGGGAACGGGCCTCAGGACCGAATGTTCGTGCCTTCCTCCGTCCGGCCGCAGGTGCTAGAGTGGGGCCACTCCAGTTGTTTCGCCTGCCATCCTGGTGTGCGTCGGACGGTGGAGTTTGTGCAGCGGCGCTTCTGGTGGCCCAACCTCCAAGAGGATGTTCGGGAGTTTGTGGGCGCCTGCACGGTCTGTGCCCGCAGCAAGGCCTCCCATCGCTCGCCAGCAGGCCTTCTGCACCCCCTTCCCGTCCCCAGTCGACCCTGGTCTCACATAGCCCTGGATTTTGTGACGGGCCTCCCCGTCTCGCAGGGGAACGACACCATCCTGACCATTGTGGACCGCTTCTCCAAGGGGGTCCACTTTGTCGCTCTCCCCAAACTCCCTTCTGCTGCAGAAACTGCTGAACTCCTGGTCTCCCATGTCGTACGTCTCCACGGGATCCCCCTTGACGTGGTCTCTGACCGTGGCCCCCAATTCACTTCTAGGGTGTGGCAGGCCTTCTGCAAGGGGATTGGGGCCACGGTCAGCCTGTCCTCTGGGTACCACCCCCAGTCCAACGGACAAGCCGAACGGGCCAACCAGGCTTTGGAGGCGGCCCTGCGCTGCGTGACCACCAGCAATCCTGCCTCCTGGTCCAGGTTCCTGCCATGGGTGGAATACTCCCTCAACACCATGGAGAGCTCTGCTACTGGTATGTCCCCCTTTCAATGTTTCCTGGGCTACCAACCCCCTCTGTTCCCCCAGCAGGAGCTGGAGATCGCAGTGCCGTCTACCAGGGCCCATCTCCGCCGATGTCGGCGCATCTGGAAGACTGCCCGCAAAGCCATCTTGCGGGCCACTGAGCAGTCCCGGCGTTCGGCCAACCGGCGAAGGAGGCCGGCCCCTGCTTACCGACCTGGCCAGAAGGTCTGGCTGTTGGCCCGGGACCTCCCCCTCCAGACCTCGCAGACTTCCTCCAGAAAACTGAACCCCCGCTACATCGGTCCCTACACCATCTGCAGCATCATCAACCCCTCTGCAGTCCGTTTGGATCTCCCTGCCGCCCTCAAGGTTCACCCAGTCTTCCACGTCTCGCTCATTAAACCCTTCTCCACCAGCCCCCTGTCCCCTCCTGCTCTGACTCCACCTCCCCCACAGGTCCTGTCGGACGGAGAGCCGGTGTGGAGCGTTAATAAGCTGCTGGCGGTCCGCCGACGGGGAAGGGGCTTCCAGTACCTGGTGGATTGGGTGGGTTACGGCCCCGAAGACCGGAGCTGGGTGCCCCCATCCTATCTCGCTGACCCCTCCCTCCTCGAAGACTTCTACTGAGACCACCCGGATGCACCTGGGCGGTCGTCCGGTGCCTCCCGTAAGGGGGGGGGGGTACTGTTGTGACTCCTACTCTGGCCCCACCTCCTCCTGGGCAATCAGCTCAACCACCACCACCTGGGCCCTCTCCTTCAGCTGCACCCAATCCGCCCAAACGACTCTGCACCCATAAAAGGCCCCTATGCACTCAGGCCAGTGCTTGATCTTACTGATGTTTTTGGCAACACTTCCCGTCGACCCAGCATCTCTCCAGGCTCCCCAGCGCCTCCCTGCGCCTCCCTGCGCCTTCCAGCGATTCCCTGCGACTCCCTGCGTTCTCCAGCGTCTCCCCCGGCTCCTCTGCAACCTTCCTAGCCCCTCTTCCTCTGACCTCTTCCTCTTCCCCTTCCTCGGACGGATTTCTCCTGGCCTCTGGACACTTGGACTCCCCCACGGACTCTTGCCCCTGGATCTCGGACTTGGTTCGTCTGCCGCATCACGCACCTATAGTTTGTCTCGGCCTCTCTCCTCATTTAGTTTCTTCCCTCCTGTTTTTTTTGCTTCATTAAACCGTCTGAGTTTACTTTTAATTCCCGTGTCTGTCTGCCTTCTTTGGGGTTCCGCCACACTTGACCGCCAGTCCTCTCGAGCTTAACATCCAGTCCAGCGAAATGGTGACAGAAATTAAAGTGCCCCAAGTTGCTGCTGTCGACTGATTAGCGCTGCATACTTTAAACTTTTTAAAAAAAATAAAAATCCTTGTTATTGTTGTTAGCTGCTGCTGTTTGTTTATTTATTTTTGGATGATAACTTTATTACACCAATAGTATGTACATTTTGATTACTCAAAAAACAGACAGCAGGCACTATTTTACAGTCTTAAGTTGTTTATGACAGTGATATTGATTATGATGAAGATGATGAGACTGGCAGTGACTCTCACACCATTGTGGGGAAAATAGCACCAGAAATAAAGCTCTCACTTTCCATTCCAACCTGCAGTCAAATTTAAAGACGGGGATTGTAAGCAAACTATTAAACCATTAATATGAGCAGCTAAATGAGTTTCCTCAAGTATCTCAGAGATCCATCCATCCATCCATGCTCTACCGGGGTTGGGTCGCGGGGGCAGCAGCCTAAGAAGAGAAGCCCAGACTTCCCTCTCCCCAGCTACATCTTCCAGCTCATCCGGGGGAATCCCCAGGCGTTCCCAGGCCAGTCGAGAGACATAGTCTCTCCAATGTGTCCTGGGTCTTCCCGGGGGTCTACTACCGGAGGGACATGCCCTGAACATCTCACCAGGGAGGCGCCCAGGGGGCATCCTAAGTAGGTGCCCAAGCCACCTCATCTGGCTCCTCTCAACACGGAGGAGCAGTGGCTCTACTCCGAGCTCCTCCCGGATGGCAGAGCTTCTCACCCTATCTCTAAGGGAGAGCCCAGCCACCCTATGGAGGAAGGTCATTTCGGCCGCTCGTACCCGTGATCTTGTTCTTTTGGTCATGACCCAAAGCTCATGACCATAGGTGAGGGTAGGAACGAAGATCAACCGGTAAATCGAGAGCTTTGCCTTTCGGCTCAGCTCTCTCTTCACCACTACGGACCGGTGCAGAGTCCGCATTACTGTGGACGCCACACCGATCCACCTGTCGATCTCCTGCTCCATTCCTTCCTTACTCATGAACAAGACCCCGAGGTACTTGAACTCCTCCACCTGGGGCAGGATCTCCTCCTTGACCCGGAGAAGGCACTCCACCTTTTTCCGGTTGAGAACCATGGCCTCGGATTTTGAGGTAATGATTTTCATCCCAGCCGCTTTGCATGTGGCGGCGAACCGATCCAGTGATTGTTGAAGGTCACAGGCCGATGACGCCAACAGGACCACATCATCTGCAAAAAGCAGAGACCCGATCCTGAGGTCACCAAACCGGACCCCCTCAACACCATGACTGCACCTAGAAATTCTAGAAATTGCTCGCAGTAAGTATCTCAGAGATCACACAGGTAATACATATGTGCAGAGCCACTCTCTGAGGATTTCCCTTCTTTGTGTTTTAAGAGGTATGGAATGATAAATGGCTTAGTTTGTAATAAGATTTATTTAACCTTAGCGACAGCTTTCCAAAATCTGTAGCTGATTGAGCAGACAAAAATATTTCTCTCTCTAAATAAATGGAAACCTAATTTGTTTCAGTGTGTTTTCAACCTGGAGAGTATCTTACTGGGCAGCATCTGAGTTTATAGAATTGAACAACTCACTTACATCTGGGCTGATCAATGTGACCTCAACTGAGTCCAACAGTCACATGAAAATACTGTAGTTTAAAAGAGAACAAGAGCTTTAAACTCTTTAGAATATAATCAATCTTAGCATGATGCATTGACTATCACTCACTCGCTCACTCACTCACTCACTCACTCACATGGGAAAACATGAATCAGACTGTCAACAGTTGGTAGATACAACCTGTTTAATCTGAGGGTTTCCAAAAAGAAGACGACAGTGACTCTTATACAACATCATAAATACTGTGCTGAAGAAGGATTTCAGCTTTGTTGTCAGATTTCTTTCTTCCTACAATCCCTCTCTGTGATCACCAAGTCCTCCGTTCAACTGATGACAGCATGGACAGAAGTCAGTGATGAGCTCAGAACATAAGATTTGTTACCTTCTGGTACTACAGTGTCTGAGTGTGGAGGAAACAGCAGTGCTCAGCTCAGGTGTGCATGAACCATCAGAAGAGACTGGTCAGAGTGGTCTGCGAGGGGCTCCTGCACTCATGGACGTCCATGCCGCCCGGCACTGAGGTGAGAACAGAGGTGACTGTTGGCATTGTGGGGTTGGTTAAGTCTGTCAGGGTAGTGGGGGTGCTGGAGGGGCTCATAGAGGCGTTTGAGATCTCTGAGGCCGGGCCTGATGGTGTGCCGCCTTGCAGCGTTGAGCTGTCAGAAGCTTTGTCAACTCCAGTGCTCTCCTGCCTCAGCAGGTTCCTCCTGAACTTGGCCCGAGCATTTTGGAACCAAACCTAAGACACAAATGTATTATTTAAAAAAAAAAGAAAACAAGATATTTGCCTGACATTTACATTTATCACTGAGGAAGGAAATGAAACTGTTCTCACTCCTAAATGCCCTACCATCTTCTCAAATACACAGAAGAAATAGAGAATGTGACTGTAAAAACTGATTAAGCAGATATAATCTAGACAGTAGTCTGGATTTCTATCACAAGATTTGTTGCCTTCACTTGATCATCTTGTTTTCTGTGCAAATAAGAGAAGAGTTTTGTTTTCTACGGCAGAAGATGTTGCAGATCATTCAAGACATGTGCATTAATTTATTACATTTTAGTCTCTGACAATACATATAAGATGTAAACATTCCAATAAAATGTTCATGACAGACTTGAAAGGATTCAGCTTTACAAATATTTTCCTGAAGGTAACATTTCAGATTGGAGTTTATCTGGTTCACCCTTTCAAGATAAGTAAACTCCTCTTACACACTCACACACACTATAGCTGACAGGTTTACTTAGATTCTGATTGAGCAACTTGGAATTGTTACATTTTTAATATTTGCACAATTTCTGTTTTTAGTGAAAACATGTTTTTCTGTATGAAATTCATAGTGGCCATCCTCATCATTGACCCCAACCACGCAGTCTAACAGCACAGTACGCAGATTCATATTAAAAGAAAAAAAGTGACCGCAGACTTCAAGGATGTGAGCAGTGAGCCATGGTGAGTGTGACTCTGATCACAGCAGACATCAGGCTCTGCTGGACAGGTTCCCGTGGAGCTTCCCGCCTGTTTTCAGGAGTTGACGAACTAAATCTGACCGACAAGTCGCGGAAACACTTCAGACTGTCCAGGTCATGTCAAAAAAACAGCTGAACTGCAGATGCAGAGACGATCTCACACTGGCGTAACGTCATCCATACGAGCAAAACGTTTATTACATGTTCAAGACAAGAAGGCAAAAGGAAGAGAATTAAAGTGAACTGATGGGACGCAGAAGCTGCTGTCAGTCTGCCCTCAGTCATTAGGCTATCTTGAACCTGCTGCTTTTCCTTCCATAAAGGAACAGCTCCATCCAACATTTTCGTGGAAAACTTTCTCAGTGGAAAACATCCTCTAACATCTGTCAAATCAAGAAAAATAATCTTTCAGATGCTAAAAGCTGAGCCAGAGCTGCTGTTTTATCACGACCCACCTTCTGATGAAATTCTAATATTGCTGAATTTCTACTCACGTCAGTCAAATAATCGCACAGTGATGGCTCAAACACTTCTGAAAAGATTTTGCTGAAATAAAGAAAATGACCTGGGGCCACAGAAAAAAATGATACTTCTTTCATGTTGTTTCAGCAAAAAATAAGATTTACCAAAGATTTGGATTTTGTTTTGGGAAAAATTCCACATCATTTTGAGGGAAACTTTTGTTTGAATCCTTTCCTGCGTGAGCCTCCCCCCAACACCCACACACACACCCACACACCCACACACACACACACACACACACACCATAATAAAGTGTGTCGTGTGCGTCCAGTGGCGCTGTGTGCTGGAGCGTGTTCAGAGCTCTGGGAAACAGCAGAAACAACCACCAAGTCTCAAAAGCATCGAAGCAAAGCGACTGCCTTGTTGTCTCCGAGTTAATTAAAGCAGCTGGCTGACTTTTCTGTTCAGAAAATGAAAAAATTCAGAAACCTTTTTGCCTAATTTTTTTTCTTCTGTTCACCCAGCAGATATTCACTGTCATCATCTGTGGAACTCAAAGACTGTGTTCTGTCTGTACTGTTGAGCTTAGCTTCTCTTCCATCAGTTGTGAGCAAGAAAACAAAAGAATCACATTTTATTATAACAGATTTCATTTATGCTTCTTTTCCATTTGTACTTGAGTTGCTGTAAACACAATTTTGTTCTTTTCTGAGTCAGTGACAGACTCTAGTGTGGAATCTTTTTAAGCAAAAGACAAAAACAGCATTCAGTTGCTTTGCCTAGAGCATTTCAGTGGGATTTAAATGATTAGTCCTGCTTTCCTAGATTCAGGAAACACACTCAGACTTTGATGCTAAGTTAATTTTGGACTGTTGGCCACTCATACCTGTAAGACCCTCTTGGTAAGGCCCGTCTTCTGAGCCAGCTGCTTCAGGTCCTTAGCATCTGGGTTGTGGTTGATGGCAAAGTAGGACTTCATGGTCCTGAGCTGGTGGTGCTTAAAGGAGGTCCGCATGCGCTTGGTCTTCTGCGTGGAGCTGTACTGGGAATCTCGGTCCATGGACTCGCCGTCATTTTCATTACAGCTTAGAGCTGTAGGAAACAAGAAGAATTCAAGTTGGCGAAAATTCCATTTCTTGGCAGCACTCACATTAAAGAACTCCAATAGACTGCATATATGGACCTATATATGTGGCTTCTACTCCATTCCATTTATTTTAATGTATTTCTGTAACTTGGGTTATGTTGAAAAATTAATACATTTTTAGTTTTTTTTTAATTTTATTTTTGTGACTGTCAGTTTTCAGGAATTAACTGGAAATATAAAATGATTTACTTTTAATCTGATTACCAAAATAAAATGTATCCTTATTCAAATATTTTTGGCAATTTTTCATGCATTATAAATGCTTGAAAAATGCATCCAAAACATAAATAACTTTTGAAAAATGTTGTTTTTCATTGACTTTTTCAGATTAATTTCATGCATCAGACCTGTGGTGACCAAACAGCTGCAAAAACATACATGTAGGCCTACACAAATACCAAGATATCAGCCTGAAGAAAACACATTGATGGTCCCAGTCTGCCGAAACCTTGGCACTGCTCGAAGTGTTGCTGCTTTAAGATTATGAATATGAAGTGAGTGAAAAGCACCAGAATAACACTTCACTTAATGAGCTCATACACACAACAGGCAGAACAAATACTGTCCCCAGTCCCTGACATATGCTGCAGCGTTTTCAGCATGCGCATCCTGTTTTCTGCAGACTTAAACTCTTCATTTTCAAGGTGAAGCTTTCCTCCTATTCTTTCTGTCAACACAAGAGGGCGCACTGCCTCTTTTACCGATGTATAATTTATCTTCCTTTTGGATATTTACAATCATAGTTACTTCACAGAATTCTGATCTTAAGTCATATCTAATTATAGCTGTTTGGGGATGTTGAGTTGTTTCCCATCATTGTGATTGGTATAAAACCATAAGCGGTCTTTTAAAACTATCCAACTTTCCAAAGTTCAGGCATGTTTCTGTGTTTCAGTTAACTTCAGTCTCATGTTCTGTCCGTGTGTGTGTGTGTGGGGGGGGGGGGGGGGGGGAGAGAGCGTGTGAGGTACTCAGTTGTAGATGGATATGGAACCTGACAAGTGGAGAACGGTGCAAACAGAAGTCGGAACCCACCCCCAAACTCACAACCCTCAAAAGCACATGTGACGAAGAATTATTCGTATCTTTTTTAAAAAAAATACAATTTTAACTGATATAAAGGCCTGCGTTTACTGTTAATTCATTTCTGACCCGGGAGCTGTAGGATATTATAAACAGGCATTAAGTATAAAGTATATATAAAGAGGAGGTTATATGAAGGAATTTACTTCAAATGTTCCGCTTAGACTTGACTAGGCAGGCAAAAATGAGAAAATACGAAAAAAAAAGTGTTTTTTCTAAACATTTAACACCAATATTATTGATTTTGTCATTTTAAGAAGCTTCTAAATTTAAACGGGTTTCCTGGTTCTTAGGTTAATTAGCACCTGGCAGGAAAACTAATCTGAACTTCTTGTTTTTTGCTGTCAGGGGATAAACGCGCCCGTCCTCACCTGCGTTATAAGCGGCCAGCTCGGCTCCTGGCCCAGGGCTTTTCCTTTTCCTGGGTCGGCCCTTCTGAACCGTCCCGACACCGTTGAAGTAGGATAGTCCGAGCGTGTTGGCCGGGCCGAGGCCTTTGTGCGGGACCACGTCTGCGTGGTTAAAGTGTGTCTGATATTCTCCCTGGACCAGAGTCTCAAAGTGCAGCCGGCAGTAGACCAGACTGTCCTTCATGCCGAAATGGTCCCCGGTGGTCAACATCTTACTGCACGTGGTGCAGGTGAAACAGTTCAAGTGGTAAACCAGGTCCCGGGCCCGCATCACCATCTCCGACGCCGAGATGCCGAGGTGGCACCGCGCACACCTCTGCACCGAAAATCTTCTGCGGACAATACAGAGACGCCATCAGAGTACGGACGAGACTAATCCTGCGTATTATTATTATTATTATTATTATTATTATTATTATTATTATTATTAGACGAAAAATAGCTTCGGACTAGTTCCCTTTTTAGAACTTTCTTCATACAACAACTTTCTGAAAACTGGAGACGGAGGGAACAGACCTTAAAATCAAAGTAGATAAATGTGGATTTGACTGCACATGTGATGTCTGTCGGGCCAGTTTCAGTGAAATATTATTAAAAAGTGACTTTTGCAGCCCTCTTTGTCGAATGAAATCAATATGTAGTGTAATCGGCTTTTTCAATGTAATTTGCTGATATTTTTATTTTTGTCTTTTCTGATGGCCTGAAAGTAGTGTTGAAGGCAAATTTTTAGAAAAAAATTTAGTTGTAAAACCTCTTTAATTCAATTGTATTCTTCCTTGGGAAAAAATGAAATCCTCGCCAATATTTACACCCAAGCCCATTTGAATTAATTTAGTCTACTTTAGACGTTGTGCATATCTAAATATTTAAAATCTTAATAAATCTTGGCATTTTCGATGAAGGTGCACATCTTGATCATGTACGCGCAGCCCAGGCCCTCCGCGCCCTCCTACCTGTAGTAGTCCTCCTTGCAGTAGATGCTGCCGTCTTTGCTGAAGCAGGTGAGCTCAGATTCCAGGTTCAGTTTGCACTCGCAGCACTTGAGGCAGCGCATGTGCCACTGCTTGTCCACGGCCAGCAGGTAGTACCGGTCCACGATCTTCCTGCCGCAGCCGGCACACAGAGCGACGCGCTCGCCGGTCAGACAGGGGAGAGGCTGCGGGTCAGAGCGGAGCAGTCACACACAGATCACCCGCACCTGGACACACACACACACAACTGCCACACACAAGTGTGTGTGTGTGTGTGTGTGTGTGTGTGTGTGTGTGTGTGTGTCTGTTTAACTTTAACTGTTTTTACGCTGCAAACGATTTACACCAGCGCACACACGGTGCTAGGGTTTCATTAATTTTTCGTGCAGTCTCATTGCCCAGATTAAACGAATATTAAGTATTCCATTCGTAAAGTCATGATTATTAAAGCCTATTTTCACACTATTCAAACGCATTCACGCACGCAACGAAGCGGACTTTTGTTTCAATTGAAATTGTAGTTAATTACAAAGAAATAATGTTTTGAAAATGCTGCCCGAATGTCTTTTAAAAATATGCTTTTTAAAAATAACCATTAAGGCCAAATAATTTCAAAATAAAATAAAACAATTTCTCATTTGTAAGGAGCTGAAGTTTTGCTCAGCATTGTTAATTAACATCAATACTATTTTTGTTATTATTAATAATCATTACGATGCTCACAATTATCAGGAAATGTGTTATTCTTCTTCTTCTTATTATTATTATTATGATTATTATTGTTATTATCGTTGTTGTTGTTGTTATTATTAGTAGAAGTATTACACATTTGTTTTTTGCTGCAGAAAGGAAGGAGTCACGCGTTCTTACCGTTTCAGATTCGCCCATATCGATGACGGAGCTGATGGCTACTGACTCACTCTTTCCTCTCCGGTCCATTTCTTCCACCATGCCGTGCACGTCGCCTCCAGGGAGGCCGTGGAAAAGCATCGTAGCCGCAGAAGGCAGGATGTTGTAACTGTTCTCTTCAGCTCCGCAGGCTAAGATGTCCATCAGAGGCGAGAATGGCGCTGTTCTTGTCTCTCTTTCAGTTTGTCCTTCCTCGGCGTTTCAAATAGGAAATCCAGACCAGGGTGGGAAAAGAGACTGAAAAGTTGGGCACGTGTTTTCCACACTATGCCTCATCTGCCAATGAAAGCCGTCATCTGAATCTTTTTTGCTATTATTAAAAAGATAAATATAATTTTTTTGAAAATCCTCCAATAAGTTTTAAACCTATATTTTTTTTGTCTAGATTTTGTTTCGTGAACAAAAGGCTGGACATGTGCAGGAGTCACACCGGCAATGACTGTTCTTCACTGAGAGAAAGATTTAAAAAGCAGGTTTTGCACAGATAAAAAATCTTGATTTACAAAACGTGCCACAGCTCAACCTTCGTTGCAATGTGCGCTGCGCAATCGCAGAGAGAAGAAAATACAAGTCCAAAAATCTGCCAGGAGCCCAAGAAAACCCTCCTCCAGGCTTCCAGGTTCAGTCCACACTTGTGCTTGAAAACTGCCGAGTTTTGATTTTCAAACTACCTCTGCTTTGCTTTAACAGCATGAAAATAGAGTCAACATTTCAAAGTGGTCGTCTGGCTGTGCTGCACTATTCCTTTCCAGTGTGTTTGCTCAATATTGTGTTGGATGTTCACATGTGCGTAACGACAGAAGAGGAGGAGCCGATTTACGTTGACTGACGAGTGCCTGCTGGCCCCCCAAACCGCCGGGCTCCCTTCTTCAGTCCCGGTTGGACTCCCCACTCCTTATCAACACGATGTTACTGCGTCACGACGCACCGTTGGTGTTCATTGGCTCCTCCGCAGAACTGTTCGGCTCTACTGGTCTACTTGCCGACTGGTCTCAAAGAAAAAGCAGAAACCTTTCTGCCTCCGTTTCGAATGGAGCACCCCAACCCTGTTTGTGTGTGTGTGTGTGTGTGTGTGGTGTGTGTGTGTGTGTGTGGTGTGTGTGTGTGTGTGTGTGTGTGGTGTGTGTGTGTGTGAGAGAGTGTGTGTGTGAGAGTGTGTGTGTGTGTGTGTGTGTGTGTGAAACAGAGAGTCGTGTCGGTCCTCTGAGGTCTCTGCGCGCACCGAGGAGGTCCACTGGGAGCTTTACTCCAGTGACGTCCATGGGTCTCCACAGCAGGCCGGCCTCTCCATGGCACCAGAAAACAACCCGGGGAGGCTCCTCAAAACTGCCGGGAAGCAAACATTGATTCATTTATTTAGTTATTTTACTTATTCGTTTCGAGGCAATGAAAAACTATAGAGCATGAGAATTTTTTTTTTTTAGAATTTTGATTGGTTGGGTGGTATTTTTTGGTATTATAATTTTTAATAATCGAAGTTGTAAAACGAGGATGAGCTTAGAGTTTGCTGGTTATGTCTATATTTTCTTAATTTCAGGATGTTGCGCAGACAGTGGGGGCATCCGACTCTTTCTCTGTAATTAGCTTTCTACTCTTAATTGGGTGGAGAAAGTGACGTCAGCTGCCGGTCTGATCTCACACAAAGACACTGGTCACAGCTGTCACGTCACTGTTGTCGATGCGTTCAGGAAAAGGTATTGGGAAGGAAACTCCTGCTGCACTTCGGGAGTAAGTTTTACAGCAGAAATATCAGAGTAGACACGTTCGTCGTCATGGGAACCATATCTTAATGAAATTCTATCATTGGTGCTTTGTTTCTGATTTTGGACGCGTTCTCTTTGATCTTCATTCTTTTTAAATTTAAAACAAACTGACGTTCTTTTAAAGTAGAAACAAGACATATGCATTCATCCGCAGCTTTATTAGATAAATAAACATTTATTAAGGTATTTATTCATTGATTGTTTCAACATTGAAATGATAAAATCAAAATCACAGGGATAATTAATCATTAAAACACTATCAGTAGAGAGCAGAGAAGACTTATGCAAAAATGCTGTAAAATTAAACATTTGTTTAAAAAGGTCAAACCAAATAATGGTTTCAGAGTAGCAGAAGAGTGTCAGCTGGCTCATTGACTTGTAGCAGACTCGGCCTGTGAACTCCTCCAGCAGCGCTGATTTAATTTATAGCACGTATATGTCAATAAAACATAAGGAAAGACAGTAACTGCTTCTCTTCTTTTTTTCGTTCTCTTCATTTTTTCGTGGATTATGACTTATAAAAAATATGTTTTGTTAATCTTAATGCTGGTTAAAAGCCTACACACTGAAAGATCAGGGCTGTCAAAATTTTTCTTTTGAATCTACATCTAAATTGAAAGTTTACATTAAAATAACTAAATCTGGCAATCAAATATAACCCTTGTTTCTGTTTTACACTATTGCTATAATATTTTTTCTTTCTTTGGTATTCCTTCAGTATTTTTTGGAAAGTGTCAGAATCTTTTCTCAAACACATTTTTTAGCCACATATGCCATATTATAAATATTATATTGTACTTTTTATAGAGATGTGTGATCATGTCAATAGCACCTTCTGAGAATCCATACTGTCATTAATTTGCTCCAAACCCATTTTATTTTATTTTGAACACAAATTGTGACCTTTTTTGCATGTGTAAGGCTGTACATGTGTGTGTGTGTGTGGTGTGTGTGTGTGTGTGTGTGTGTGTGCGCGTGTGTGTGTGTGAGTGTGCACATGTATGTATGTTGGTCTAAAATGCTGATGCAGCTTCTCTATACTTCAGGGAGGCCATCAATAATATAAATCTGCATCTCTGGGAAAAACATGGTGGACGTCAGAGTGCAGCCATATTTGTGATTTTTTTAGAGTGCGTGTGGAAGCTGAGAGGAGCCAGGTCAGGTGCTTGACTTTAATGGGATGCTGGGAATTGGGAGTGGGTTTCCATGCTCTCTGAGGAGAACCAGGTTGTAATTAAGAACAGGGAACAAACCAAAGAAGACTAAAGACACATGAAAGAGAGCATGTAAGCACTTACACACACACACACACACACCAACACACACACACACACACACACACACACTCAGTGATGCACATGTAAACATAATTTAATACAAAACTGTGCAAAAATGAAGCGCTCATCAAAAACCTGCTGCTCAACGTGTGAACAAATATCAGCGTTTTGATCAGATGGATTCTCGTCAGAAGCCACCATACTCTGTGAAACACAAAAACATTTCTCGCAGAATCCCAGAAGAACAAATGTTGATTTTAGAGGAAGTTTTCATCTAGAAGACAATATGGTTTAGATGTTGGAGGTACATTCATCATAATTGGTTTGTAAATACAACACAGAATAAATGAAGCTGTGCCATAATTCACTCAACTTGCCATGGACACACTTGCAATAACTTGTAAAAATGTAGGCTTCAGTGCTAAACCACAAAATAACAGGTAACACATACAAACCTTTCATTGTCCCCAATGTTGGTAATGAGCATGAGCAAGAGAAAACACCTACAATAACTCCAGAGGTGCTGAGGGAAGATTTTAAAACTTTTACATCACAGTTGTGGCTGAACACTGGATAGATGAAGATTCAAGGGTTCCAGACACAGTCAACATAGAGGAAGTCTACAGGAAGTCACTTTGTGAGGTAGAGCTGTGAGAGCATATCAGAAGGTTCTACTGCAGCAGAGTAGTTGGGTTCTACTTTTCCAGTTTCCATTTCTTCTCTAGCTTCTGGGAGAAAATCCACTGAGCAGATAAACTGATCCACTCTTTTAAATTATGAAGCACTTTAATTGAATCGTGAGTGAAGTGAAGTCACTCTTAAAGGAACACAATCTGACAACCAAGAGTCAGTCTGTTTTATTGATCATTGCCTGTCTACAGATTCTACCACTGTTAACATGTTCTACCTCTGGCTAAATGTTCTACCACTGTCCAAATGTTCTACCTCTGTCTAAATGTTCTACTCCTGTCCAAATGTTCTACCTCTGTCTAAATGTTGTACCCCTGTCCAAATTTTCTACCTCTGTCAAGATGTTCCATCACTGCAGCTTTGTTTACCTCTATTTCACATGTTCTAACTCTGTCTAAAGGTTCTAACTCTATCCACATGCCCCATCCCTGTTGACACAATCTGCTTCTGTCTACAGGTTATACACCTCTTCTCATGTTCTACCTCTTTTCACATGGTCTACCTCTGTCCACATGTTTTACCTCTGTCTACCTGTGTCTAGAACTTCTCTACCCAGCCAGCCATCAACAGGTGGGTCCCCCCATATTAGCCTAGTACTGCTGAGGGTTTCTTCCTATTAAAGGGGTTTTTTCCCTTGCCACTGGAAGTCAGGCCCTGGGTTTCTGTGAAGCACCTTGAGATAATTTTGATTCTGTTAGGTGCTTTAAAAATACAGATGAATTGATTTTTTTCCAGAGGCTCCACCTCTGTCCACAGGTTGTACCTCTGTCTACAGTTCCTACCTGTCTTCATGCTCTATAGCGTCACAAAACCCTGATTTTTTTCCAGAGTGAAACATCTCTCCATGTTTTCTCTCCAAGCCTGGACATTAACATCAGGACAGGTGGTAATAGCTGGATCTGCTACTCTGCTACTTTGTGTGATGATGAAGCTGAAGCTGAAAACAGACTTCATAAAGGTGGCATGCAGACCTAATTTCCTTAAACGGGTTTAAAATCCATTTAATTTTTTAGGAACTTTTAATTCTAAACATACAAGGGGAGATTCTCCTTTTAGCATGAACAGTAACTGATACTCAAACTTGTAGTTAAATATTTTCAAACTGAAGTCAAACATTTTAAAGGAAAGCATCCAAAAACACAAGCTGTTTAAAATGATCTTACAGGAGAAATTAGGCCCCCAACAGTTTTGGCAGATAGCAAGAAGCAGAGAATTTTCACACAATGCCTCTTTACACTCTGCTGCACCAACTTGCGCTACAACCTACCGAAGCTGCTTCACAGATCATTGATGGATTCAAATGCAGGAACAAAGACATTTGAACTCAATGTTTTGCATGGCTGGAGCACTGTTCTGTCTGTGCATTACAATAAACCTTCAATTCATTTTTCAGTGAATCACTTTGTATGAAATTAAAATGTGAATTTGCAGTCTTGGGGATTTCAGTGCAAATAATATGGAACTGTGACATGAGGTTGTCTCCTCAATGAACAGCCCTTGTTGGTTGTATGTATAAGGAACAACATAAATACTGCATACATCCAGCTGGCATTAAATCGCATATTACACATTATCAAATGTTATTCTGTTACCAAGATGTGCCAATTAGCTTGATTGTTTTTGGAACATTTTATAAAATTTTTAGTGTTTACAAACCAAAATGATTGAAGAAGCTACATTCAGATTCTTTGCCCCAGGATGGACTTTAATTAAACATAAATCCATAAATCTGACAATAAGAACCAGCATATAGATGACGCTAATCAATAATTAGCACTGTCTGGTTGGCGTCGTTCTCATGGCGGCGTTAAGGATCTGTTTTTCTGCAGGTTTTGTGCAGAGGTGTTCTCCCACCCCAGCTCCTGTCAATCAGCCACAGACTGCAAGGATTACAAAAGGAGCTCGTTCTGCCCCCAGAGCCCCTCTTTGGAAAGCAATTCTAAAACTTACATGCCTCTTATTTGTTGGGTCAAAGGTTAAATTGCTGACCCTCCCCTCTATTCCACCGGTCTTGCTCTCCCCACAGTGTCCAGGCTGTACTATGAGTCTTATATTTACATGGATTAGAGTCCTTTCACGCTACATAAAAGAGCTGGTTCACAGTCAAAGGCTGAGGAGCAGTCCATGCTGCCCGAGTGGCCACATTATTCAGTGACAGACAATGACCATATTGTAGTTATGTGGAAAAGGTGGGGGCAGGAGGAAAGAGAAATCCCCCCTTTGCCATGGCAAAGTCCGACACTTGTGCCACAGACAGGGGAGGGCTGAGCCCCGACCACTTTTTCAAGCCGAACAAACAAAGCCTACCCACTGTGAACAAGATGAAGATGTCAAAAGCTTTTAGGCAGGGGGGTGTGATGGGGTTTAGAGGATAAACCAACAAAACAAGTGAAAAGGTCTTTCTCCAATGGATAAATCCCACTATTACTAAATCTACATTTCCCCATCAGATTTACTCTCTCCTCCAACATCCTCTTCCCTCCCCGCCCTCAAAAACCAAACCAAAACACACAATAAAAGAAGGAAGTTGCACTTTAGGGATGGAAGGGAAGTTTGGGAAGCCTCCAAAGAGTTTGCAGATTATATAAGATTACTCTATTCATTTTACAACAGCAATCAGATCAATATTGTCTTTGATCGGTCTCATTGATCATTAGGTCTGATACATAAAGTTTTTATAACAATATTAATACATGAAGATTTCACTGCAGTAGTGAACACATATGGTACATAAATGTGCCAGAAACAATAAGCCTGCAGCACTGGAGATTGAATGGCATAAAGAGACCTGGTATACAGCTCCAGCTAATTCACATGCAAATGGCAGCCTTGCATTGACTCTGATTAACTCCCTGTGAGTTAATAGAGTTCCCTGTTAAGAAAAAAAGATTTAGCTGCTTTTGAGTAAATGGTACAAGAAGGAGAGAGACACAGAAAGACTCTTAATGATCAATGCTGCACAAATGTGGAACACAGTGGAATGAGGACAGAGAATGGAGACAAAGGAAGGCAGCACTATTTCTGTTTTTAATGGCAGAAGTTCTGCTGATGTCTTTATCATGTAATTGACTCAATAAAAATAAAATATCTATGAGCCCAACATAATCTATAAATGACAATGACACATGTACAAAATACATTAGATGCATTTAACAGAAGTGTTCCTAAAGAGATTGAGGGATAGTTCTTTCTGCAATTGACCTATTGGTGCATAGATGGGGCCTCTGGAAAGAAAACTCTTGGATTATTGGAAAGGAACCATCCTGGGGGAAGCTTAAAGAAGTACTCAGGCAATGTAATAATAAACCAGAGGTAAAGATAGTGATTGTGGAACAGAAGATAAAATGAAAACTGACTCATGAAAAGAGTAGGAAACATGCCAAAGAAATAACCAATTTGGCTTCTGTAACTGAGGTGGATCTACTTTATCATGTAGTGGCAAATATCATAGCTATTTTTCTTTTAATAAACTTAATCTTAGATCATCGTATTTCCCATGACATCAATATAATTGTAAAAGTACAATGAATTAATACAGGGTCTAAACAATAGATGTTTGTTATGAACTATGACCATGAGAAGTAAAAGTCAAATCATTCATATTCATTAGATACTACTTGGTCCTGCTCGCAGCTTCTTCTGTTAAAATAAGTAAGGTAAGTTTTTACTGTCTCTGTTGCTTGTTCATGAGTCAGTTTTTGGCTTTCTGTGCAGAACACAGAGATAATCTGGAATGTTTGATCTTACTGTGTTTTACACACACACACACACACGCACGCACGCACGCACGCACGCACGCACGCACGCACGCACACACACACAAGAATGAAACAATCAGATCTACTTGGTGGTCTACTTTTTAAATTACATGATATATAGTTTTTATTTTGTCGATTAGAACATAATAGGATCTTGCATTTACATATTTGGCTGTTCTAGTCTTGGTCTACTGAGTTTTGAACAATTTCATGTTCTAGCTCCATGACCAGCCTCAGCGGTAACACTCTGCATGGTCCTTCTTTGCTGGTGTGAAACCAAGAGAATATCCTTTGTCAAGGTGTACTCGCCTCAATTCTCACTCATCGCCCCTGGCATCAGGGTGTTAAGTTATTTGCTCCAGAGGACTCCACATTCACATTTTTACAAGACCCAAGGTTATTAGGCAAACAGGCTCTACACATGTCCCCTGCTATGACAGTTTTCACAGTCAAGGATTTCGACCTTTATTTCCATCCAAGTACTGCCTCCATTCCCCTTCACACCCTCTGTGACACACACCCCCATATACAGCCACCACCACCCTTCTCCAATCACCATTCACTCTGTCTTAAACGAGGCGAGAGTCCCTAAATGTGTAGTGGGTGTGATCACAGTGTAGTTACTCCGGCTGGAAGACTTCAGGCAGAATGGCTGCAGACCTGAGTCTCGCCATCTTCCCTGAGCACTGACAGTCCACCCCCCCACCCCCACCGTCTGCTTTCCAGCTTAATTTACAGGGACGTCTTTGCATAGTTCAGGAACTGTGGTTCTAGTGACCATTTATTCATGAAGAGGACACAAATGACAAATGTGTGCTTTGCCTTTGTACTTTAAAAATGCCTTTCTCATAACTAAAACTGCTCTGATCAAAAGAGCACGTAACATCAAAGCAATTCACCCTCCGATAGGGCGATTGAAAGTTGAGCTTGAGCACTGTTTCTCTTGCATTCATCCTGGCTTGGTTCTCATTAGCTGCTCATTTAATCAGATGCACCATAAATTAGTATGACTTTTCTCTGGGTTTGATGCATAAAAGTTGAATCTCAAGGACACATGATTTTAGCACACTCAGACAATAGCAGATCTACAGAAAGTACTCATTTCTGGTTAAATATGAGCCAAACAGCTTAAATTAAATTAAACATGTTTAACAAAATTAAACAACATTGAATGAAAAAAATGTTCCAAGGCACACCCATCACAGAATGGACATGGCTAGTTCCCTCTCCTAATCATGTCTGGCTAGTTTTGGCTAGTTTGGCTTGTTTCTAGAAACCTCTGATGGCAGTTTGAGGAATCTGTAATCCATTGAACCTGCTCAGAGGTTCTCCTGTGTCCTCCACCACACAGGCAAGAATTTGGAGGAGATACCAAGACACAGGCAGCAGGACTGCTGTCTGCTCCTTCAGAGTTAGGGGAGCAGAATGAGCACTGCAGGACATTATTATGTTCCCGAATTAATGCTTCATGAATCTGTGTATGGGGGGATGTTCCTCCGCTTTAAATAGATATTGCTGTATGGCGTAGACATTGCTGGTATGTCAACAGCTGAGACATCTATGTTAAAGCTGATACAGCTTTTATATTAAGGCTATGCATTTAATGATAGTAAGGTTCAGACTGACTTCCTACTACTATTCTAATTATCTATAGTTTTCTATTATTATCTGTGTCAGGGGCTTAGGAAATGAGCTTTTAACACAGACTAAAGCAGACCTCAAGACGGATAAAAAAAGATGATTTTCTGACTGTAGAAAATATCTCACCCACTCTGCATTTAAAAGTTCAAATTTTAGTAGTGGTGTGGGTGGTCGTTGGGGTTGGGGGGGGTGGGGGGAAGTGGTGTGCTTTATCATTTGCGATTATTTCAAATTGACTTCAAATTCACTGCTCACACGATATCCCAGATATTTCAGTCCACTATATGAGAACTGTGAGGTTGCCTGGCACCCTGTAGGTCGAGTGATGATGAAGACAGCATTCATATCTTCCAACTAATGAAGATATCAGTGCCTTCAAAACAGTAAATCAGCCAGTAACATGTCCCATGTTGTCCCAAAGTGATTTATTCAGAACTGTATAGAAGTCTTGTAATGCTCCCATGCTCTGTTTTGTATTTTCCCTCAGTGGTGTAATAATAGAGGCTCTTAAATCATTAATAATTTGTGTTTGGATATTTTCCACCAAACGATGCGGCGTATATAGGTAAAGTGGCATCTACATATACAAAAATGAACATGTTAAATGGACATGTTAATTTAACTTGGTAAATTAAAACCCTTAAATTAACTCTAAAATGAACAAATAAGGATTATTCCATACTAAAGTATTCAGAGAGCTTATTTAATCAGCTCTGACACAATTAAAATCTGTGCTCCAGGGATGCAGAGGGAGGAAGAATGCCCCCCCCCACACACACACACAAAAACACTCACGTGTGGGTATGTGAGTGTGTCACCGCACCCAGAGTGTCACTTTCTGTTTTCTGAAAGCACAAATGAACCTCTTTGCCAAGTGAGCAGGGTAGATGAATCCGAACAAGGTGAACCCACTGACCTAGGCATTGATAACTTATTGTAATTAATGTATTTTATGTAAATTCCCTTTGCTTCTTGTCCTCCCTCATTCTCCTTCTCTGCCCAACCAGCCATCAGCAGACAGGGCCCCCTGTATGAGTTTGGTCCTGCCCAAGAATTCTTCCTGTTAAAGGAAGTTTTTTCCTGGCCAGTGTTGCTTGTTGGGGGGTCAGGCCCTGGGTTTCTATAAAGTGTCTGGAAACAATTTAATATGATCCCCTGATAGAAGACATTATATTAATAAATATGAATTGGATTGAATTGAATTGAACTTTGCACAGGATAGTAATTACTTCAATACCCTGGTTTATTTGTTTAGAATCATTAGATAATAATTTTTCTAATTTTAAGCAAATAGTTAATATTTTTACATATGTAATTTGCCTCCTATAGTGGTTGAAATGAAGAACAATAATTTTGCCCTGCAAAGACAGTAAAGTGTTGGTGGTAACATGCTGGAGTCTCAGATGATAGAACGCTGTGTGTAGAGGTGTATCTGCAGGTAGCTGCTCAGAGCTGAGGGGGTTAACTTTCAGTCACAGCTAATCTCCTCAGGGGACTTTGGAGCGATATCCAGTCAGAGTGGAATGTTTATGTGTGCAATTCTGACCAAGGATTGACACAACTGTCTGTCACTTCCCCAGCACAGAGTCTACAGTGGGTCCTCTCACACTGTTATTCATTCCCAGCACCCCATTAAATCTGCTCTCCACACAAGGACCTAGCTTCAACTGTGCCAGACGAGAAACTCCCTGGAGCCCGCCCGCAGAAGCTAACTTCAACTAGACCACATTCTGGACACATGTTTTACTGAGGAATTAACTGTGATTTCTGCAGTTATACAGGCAAACATTCAAAATCCAGTCAGTTCAGATAACTGTAGGATAACTCGAGATGGGACCTGTCAACCAAAACATTTTTGACCTATTCATCAAAACCTCCCAGCACATTCAAATGGCAGACTCTATGTACCATAAATATCAGACCACTTTTATCACCAAATGTTAACATACAGTTAAAAACATTGTAAAGAGTTGATGCCAACTACATTTTTGATGCAGGCCATACAAAAACTACAGATTAAATTGCATGTACACACTGGAGACTACTGGTTGAAGGCACTGCATTACGAATTAATGACCAGTAAATTATTTTGAATAAAGGAAAACAAAAAAATAAATGTCCATATTTGCCTCACAGGGGTCATAGGGAGGATGCACATAAGGGCAAAGGCAGGGTACACCACTGGATGGGTCAGCAGCAGCATGGCCCCAATGTGAGCATTTTTGAGTTTGGTACCATGCTCAAGGGTACCTTGCCATTGCTTTGAAGGTGTTCTGGCACCTACCCTATCACCTTTCAGTCTATACCAGGGCTTGAACCGTGAACCCTCTGCTTCTCAGCCCAGTCCCCACACTGAGCTACCAACACCACACATAAACCACGATTACCATAGATAAATGTATTAATTCATAAATTTATTTTAAAATAAATAATGGTCAGAACTCATTATTTTACAGACATTTAAATATTATCATAAGTGAAACAATCATGAATAATATAATCTTCAGTTATCAACACCAACATCATGAACAAGCAGAATTTTCTCCTATAAAATGTTGAATTTTTCCTTTGAAACTTTGGTTTGACAATTTATGGATATGGTTTTAAAATTCTTCTAATCAGCAACAGTCTGCTGATGTTTATAGCTCTTGGTGATCTTCATAATTGTTTCGCACACCTCTGTTGTCATTGTGGTCATTGGCTACCAGGTCAAATGCTCATTTCATCCAATAAATAATTCATGAATTTTACTTACTTTAATTTTGGACAACAGAATTGGAAGTCCACCAGAGACATCGGCTGTTTATTTAGATCTATTCTCTAACAATTGGACAGCCAAGTGTTAGTTAGCCAGAAACAGAAAATTAAACAAGATGAAATTGAGACAGTTTTATGGTCTCATTTCTATATTGTGTTCTATTTTATATCAGCTTTAGTTCTTTATGAACCACAATCAGACCTGTGTGCACACACACACACATCTACATACATATCTACACACACCACACAGTGTAAAGACCTCTACTGTAAATCCCTGAACCGCTAATCACTCACCTATGTTTCTTTACATTTACCTTTTATGATACATTATTATGTCTCACAGGTATCTTTGTTGTGTGTAATGTTAGTCTGCAGCAACCAGCTTGTGAATTTATGTAACTTATAACCAATACTTAACAGATTGAATTTTGCTCCCTGTTTAACCTTGCAGTGAAATAGAGCTATAGAATCCCATTTCATCTTTAACACTACAAAGAAAATGTGTGACTGGTTCTGAAAACATTCATAAAAGGGCAAATGTTCACTTTTTAGTAAGCAAAACTGTTATTGTATATCTAGATGACATTGAGGAGTGAAATGAACAAAGTTGTGGAGAAAAAGGTATTATTATAATATTCCATATTATAATATTCCATATATACACTACACGACATTTTATTCCTTTTCTGAAAACCCTGCTTTATTAAACAGGTTTAATAATTTCCCAAAACTGTACCTTCAGCGGTAACATTTTTTCATGAGGATCATCATCTTTACAATAGATCATACTTAAAATACAATACATATTCAACTAAAAATGTGTCAGAGAGACATTTAATAGTCCAGAAAATACAGTATTGGTAAATAAGGGGGAAATGTTTATTTGTTCATGTTGAAGGTGGAACAAATATCTTATACAAAGAATAAGATAAATCAAGATCAATTTGCAGTGGTCACTGAATTCCACCACAGATTTTACAAATTCTTGTTTTTAGGTCTTTGTATCTATGAGGAAACACATTTCTATGGTTTTGTCCCACCTTGTTTAAGCAGGCAAAACAGCATGCAGAGAAATGTGCAGAGCATAAAATATTTCTCTGAAGTTTCTCGGACTGCTATGGATATGGCAGATGCCTGCATCCTGCTCTGCGTTAAACTGAAGGCTCCATTTCAAAGACCTATTTACTGGCAATCCTTAATAGGAAGTGATCTTAAAGTGCTGCTTTCTGCATGTCAGAGGCTAATGATGATGGCATTTTTCTGTCTAATGAGATTTAGCATTTTGCTCCAGACAGCAAAATTTAAAAGCACATCTTTTGAAAAGAGGAACAGATTTGCTCTTCTGAGCTCAATAGCAGTTAAGCTGCCATTTGTGCATAATTTGTCCGATTAGTTGTTGAACCAGATTTATTTGTGTAACTGATAAATAATGAAAATATTTGAAAAACAAGTGTCAGATTTCACTACATTGCAGTTTTAGTCTAAAAATGTTGCTCCTTAGTAAAACCTTGGATTGCACTTCAGGGAGACTAAATGGACTGATGATAATGTTATAATAGAAATAACAGGGCAAATTAAATGAATGTTATAATGTAAAAGGTCAGTGATTTGGACTGGTGGCAGTGGGAGACATTCAGTCAGGTTGTCAGTTGACCAATGAACAGACCTAAACTCTGTAACACTGCACCACAGGCTACAAGACACCAGAAATAAAGATACATTTTCGGAGCAACTTCCATGCGTGTGTTTTTAATGTCCAAGTGATGGCTGAGGTCAAAAGTTGCAGGCACACGTCACTCTGGTCTAGGACAGAAACCAACTGTTAAAATTTTTAACTTACATTGCTTCAAACAAAGGGTACAACGGGTTGAATTCTTATTCGGGACTAAAGACTTCTGCTGATCTCAGACACACCTACAGTAGCTAGAAAATCAAACTCATGGACAAGGTCATGAAATTATCTTTATTTTTCTAAAGACAATTCAAGGACGAGAGGAACCACAAATGAGCTGAATAAAAGTCATGTCTGTGTAGGACAGATGTAAGGATGTTCATTGGCTAAACTGAGAATGGAGGTTCTCTTTGCTGAGGAACGTCAGATGTTTCTGACCAGAGGACAGTTCCATGGAGGATATAAAGATGGAAGTCAACAAACCCAAGAAGATTTCCAAAACAGGAGGGAAATTAGCTGGAATTATCAAGTACACAGATCAAAACAGTAAGTCACATACACAAACAATATATCCAATTAATGAAGTGGACTCAAAGTCACTGGAAAATTAATAGAACATGCAGGGAAAAGAACTACAGCAGTGGTTCTTAACATTGTTGGAGGTACTGAACCCCACCAGTTTCATATGCACATTCACCAAATCCTTCTTTGTTGAAAAAAAAAAAACTTTTTTTTTTTTCCAAATCACGCCATAGATATGTTTTACTGGTGCACAAAATGAACCGTGCATTAACAAGACTACGTTCAAAGAATAAAACTAGCAAAACATGATTTTCCCACAAAAACATGCGATCAGGTAAACAATGTTGTATGATGCTGTGAGGATCAGTTTGTTGATGGTACAAAGCTGAGATCAGGCAGAGTAGCCTTTTCATTGAATCTGGCTCTCATAGCCTTGAATTCAGCAAGCTTTGTTTTCTTATGTTCCCCATCTCCATGCAGCTTAAGGTAGTGTTCCTTTAGTTTTGTTGGTGCTGTACTAGAATTGCTGAACTTGGCATTGCAAATCCTGCAGGTAGGATGCTGACTCCCATCTGTTATACATGTGAATCCATATTGTACATATTCATCCAACTGTTTTCTTTTTTGGTTGACAGAAAATATTAAGGAAGAAATCAGACAATGTACCATCACAACAGCCACAAGTCAGCTACTACAAATTCCCTGCAGCACATATAGGCCAAGCAATGTAGCGTGACCACCTGCAGCCAATGATGGCCAAGAGGGGAGTGTCATCACGAATCATATGGGTCGGGTGTGTCTTGACCTCCGCCGAACCCCAGAGACTGACTCAACGAACCCCTGGGGTTCAAACCCAGGTTAAGAAACACTGAACTAGAAGAAGGCGATGTCTTAAAGGAAGTAAGTGCATTTACATGTGGACTTTGTGTCCACAAAGTAGTTTGCAGTAGTTGGATTATGGATGGTGTCAAGCCACCCCCAGCACACACCCTCCCTACTAGACTAGGATTCACACTGTATTACTTTTTGTTCTTAGGTCACACGATTGACCTATTACGGGACACCACAATGATACATGAAGAAGTTAGCCAGTGAGGTAGCTGCCACGACCGCATGCGCATATCGCATAGGCCAGTTTGCTGGATACATGCTCTCGTAATTTGACTCAAAACCAAGCTATCTGGGGGTGTTTGTCCAGCTACAGTCAAACTTTTCTGGGGAGATTTTAGCTAAGCAAAGGCATCCACGTGCATTTTATGTAATCGGGCTAATACAGAAATTCAGGTTTCTTGAATGCAGGTAAACCTTAGTATTTAGACTGTCTGGCAGAAAAGGGAAGAGAAGGAAGGTTTCCATATATGAGGAACAGGAGGATAGGATGAAAGAAGTGAGAACAGTGGACACGCCTGCACAGGAAGCTAAACATGGGTCCTCAGTCAATGAACAAAACTAAACAAATGATCAAAACCTTCAAACAGATCTTGAAAGAGGGCTGATATGATACTTGGTGTCACTGTCTCGGCTTCACCTTTAAAATGAACAAAAATAAAATGACACCAAGAGATACAGCTGATCACTGCTGGCATTTACCATCCGTCTGTCCATACATACATACATACATACATACATACATACATACATACATACATACATACATACATACATACATACATACATACATACATACATACATACATACATACGAAAGCTTCTGTCTATTAAGGAGACAGAATAATGCCATATTTCTGTCACATTCCTTCACTCAAAACAACCAACTGAAAATCAGTGACAGTTACCCAAAGCAGCAAAATAGCGGGACTCCTCATAGTTGGATTTTTTTGTTGAACTGGTGACGTGGCTTCTTTCTTTTCATCTTATGTGAGGGGTACAAAGTATTGGAGCATTCTTTTAATCATGAAATGAAGCAATGAGATGATAGAGTCTATGTACGATTCTAAAACAGATTTATTCACATTAGAAATAAGAAGTGCAAAGACTCATGCTGAATAAAGACTTTGATGGATGATGTACGTTTGTCTGCACACAACAAACTATTTTTTGTGTGATTTTAGTTGTTTTAGTGCAAGTTGGCATTAATATCTGTGAGCAACAAAAAATCATGCTAGGCCACAATGACCTGTTTTAGGAATTATTCACAATATTCAGTAATTAAGTGTAAAATGTCAATTTACATGTGTGCAGAAAAAAGCATCATTGTGAATGTATTTATTATATTTTTATGAATGATGTCTGTAAAACGTGTAGCATTGTGTACAGGCAAATATAATAGTTTTCCCCCACTTCCACTTTATCTAAGCACATCCATATACAAATTTGTTAATTTGAAAATAAAGTAAAACTTACAAACTCTACGTATTTTCTCCTAATTTTATTTTTCTATTTTGAGTGAAAGAACAATTAAAGGAAACAAATAACATGATCAGTCTAGATCCACCTGGAGAGGGTGCTAGTCAGTGGACGCTGGAGGAACTCCCAGCATCCACTGACGTGGAGCCACTGATTCAAATCTTTATAAAATGCTGCTGTGCCATTTGGAATCAAATTCAAAATTTTGGCCAGAGAGAGAGAGAGGGGAGAGGGGGAACTAGAATTCAAACATTGTAGGTCCTTTCCTATAAATGTAAACACTATTAGGAGTTTACTTCCAAACACAGGATGAACTGAGTGCCATTTCAATGTTAAGGATTATGAAATATGAATATGTTACCATCGGTTCCATTTGAAATGCCTGTACTGCCCATTGGATTTAATTTAGATTTATAATGGATGACCAATTGTATTTGAGCAAGCAGCTGTGAACATCATCTTATCCCATCTTTCCATCTCCACCCTCATCACAGCATGGTGCTATCATAATGCTGCCATTCCCCTGTCCCTGTCTTTGTATATTGAAATACTGCGATCACTCCTCTGGTTCAGTCCTTGAGTTGTAATCACCAGACAAATGACATGGAAAAGCAATAAAAGGTTTCTCCCTGGAGGCTGTTCTTTCTGGCTGGGTGAAGCAGTCATGAGGTATACAATCTGCCTGTGTGTCTGTGGAGGGTGGTCTAACTTACAGCACTCCCTCAGTCACAGTCTTAACCAAACAAATGGCAGCATATGGTAGATGAGAATGAGACAGTTCAGAGAGATGGGGAGGGATTGTATTGTTTTCAGAGTGAAAGGAAGTGGGTGAGGGAGGTTGGGGGCTCATGTCTCTCCTCGCCTCTTCAGTCTTTCATTATGTTGTCACACTCTAGCTGCATGCTTCCACTAACACTTTAATTAATCTCCATGACTTTAATTGTGCATGTATGTCTGCCAGCTTGTTTTCTTATTTATTTTGTATTATAGTTTTTATATGAAATGCTCTTTCTCCCACACGCAGTGTATGTAATGTCATCCGAATTCATCTTCTTGCGCAAAAGCAGCAGATCAAATCAGAAGCTGTTTAAAGATAAGATGGAAACATGTCAAAACTTAATGAAGAAACAAGAAGCACGAATGATGTGCACCAAACAAGACTAAATAAGAAAAGTTGATTTTGCACATATTAATGTGACCCACTGACCACCAGCTGACCACCAACACACACTCCAGTCCTAAAAGACACACTCATGTCCTGGAAGACAACACACTCCTGTGCTTAGAGTTTGTTAGTCCACCTTTGCCTAATTTTCTTTCTTCCTGTATTATCGGTGCCAAAATTGTTTGCTGCCAGTAGGGGTTTAGCAGTTTGGAGAAAGCTTCTGTGTGATTAAACACATATGTGTGTGTCTGTGTGTGTGCGCGTGTGCATGTGCTGCTGTTGTTACCACCATTTGCCTCCATCTCCTCCTGTCTCTGGCCTAATCAACAAAACAGCCTCAGCTGCCCCTTTCGGATCCCCTGCCAGGGTCGCTATCATCCTCTGATCAAATATTAATGTGTGATACTGAGCTTGCTCACTAATCCAAAGCCAATTAATATTATCTGTCAATTATTTACAGATCCTGAGGTGCGGAGGCAGATCCCCAAGGACTAAATCGTCCAGGTTCAGCATATGAAATTGACTTCCTTTTCACCCCCTTCCACGCTGGCCTCTCTCCACTCTCTTTTCCTCCCCCCCACTTGCTTTCATTTTTCCTTTCTTTTCATCTCCTTCCTTTGTGGTTTATGTCTGTCTTTTAATGCCTAAATGGTTGTCTTTTCAGTGGTTGAGGGTGTGCTGCTCAGGATGCTGTCTGGGCATTAGCATTAGCAACACTGATATCTGGCACATGTTTCAGATCCCTGCACACAGTGATTCAGATTGTTAGTTCCATTCAATTCAGCTGTTATTCATACTGAAATTTGCTTTTATCTTTTCAGAAATAGTGCAAATGTTTTGTCATTGTGTTAATATTTTTCTCAGGAATATTATGACTTTATTCTCAAAATCCCAGTTTTGTTTTGTTTTTTTCTGTATAGTTTATTGAGGTGAAGCTTGTAAAATTTCTTGCTTGTAGCTTTTCCACTAGACACCATTTTTCAACATATGGCCCTGCTCCCTAATAGCAACTTTTTAGGGAAAAAAATCTTTTTGCCTTGTAATTTTAGTCAAAACCCACTGAGGTGTTGAAAAACCCAGCTAAACACAGTTCCTGTGGAGGAAAAGGACTGAGTGGTCAAATGTTTCTTCATTTAAAATACACAAAAAATACTGGTTCCGCAAAAACTGTTCTCTACAGTCTGACAAAAAATATTTACCATATTAATACTGAGAGGACACTGTATATTCTCTTAAACGTTAATAGAAATATTAAGATATTTGACATTGACATTCTATTACCGTATTTTCATGACCATATGGCGCACTGTATTAAAAGGCACAGTGTCAGTTATCGGTGCTATTTCTGTATTTAAAACATACCTAAGGCGCACCGTATTATTAGGCGCATGCTGAAACATACAGTAAAAAATGACAATGGAAGTAAAACAGTGAGTTTCTACATATTCTTTGAACAAAATATTCATTCTTCTGCCATAAAACCATCAAAGTTTTCATCTTCTGTATCTGAATTAAACAGCTGCACTATTTTAATGTCCAACATCCCAAATTCCTCTTCTTAATCATCTGAATCGGACTCACCGACCGGTTCCGGTTCAGCGTTGATTTTGTGAAAGCTCTTACAATACATGAAGACGGTATCATAGCCCATGCGTCTACAATCCACCCGCATATGGTGGCATAACTTGCCCGCCGCTGCCTCATAGTCTTTGTGAAGGAGTGTTCGCCTTCCATCATCCAGCGCTCTGTCTGTTTCCGTGGCAGCCGAGAACCACGGTGAACAACGACTTCTCGTGCCCCATTGTGCGTATCGCCACCACCGTGCTGGTCCCTTTTTCTCCACTTTGTGGGTCAAAGGGATGTCAAAAGTCGGAGGGATCTCATCCATGTTGGTGATGTGGCTGGGCACGGTTATCTTGTTGCGGCAGTAGGTGCGGAAGATGGCCACCCTCTCCTGGTAGTCCGCGGGCAGCCGCTGCGCAACAGATGTCTTTGCGCGTATGGAGAGATGCCGCCTCCTCATAAAGCGAAAACACTAAGATTGCTCGATTGCCATTTTCAGCCGGATATTCGATGGCCTGCAGTTTAAAGTAAGCCTCATTCATACTTGTCTCGCTTGCCTGGCGCCATTTTAGGGGATCCTTATGCATAGGTGTGCTGCTAATCGATTGGCGGAGCGTTTACCGTAGTGCACCCACCAAAGGCGCACAGCAGATTTTGGAACTCAGTCCACACACAAGGCGCACAATATTATAAGGCACACGTCGATTTTTGAGAAAATCTCAGTGTTTCAGGTGCGCCTTATAGTCGTGAAAATACGGTATGTAGTCATACAGTTGATTTTTATTTCAGTAATTTTGCAGCTGATCACAAAACTGGATTTTATGGGATTAAAATAAATGGATAAATGAGGAAAATTTAAGAACCCTTTTGTATCAAATGCTGGATTAGATGTTCTCTTCAGTTACTTGACACAAACAAATGAGCTGCTAAAATCAGAGCAACAACCAGGTATTCATCAGTTTTACATGGTCTTGTTTTTGGTTTGATTAAAAAAATGCTAATTTCTGCACACATTGTGACTTACACTCAGTATTTCTATAGGCAGTAGTAATACTTAAAGATTACATAAGATGCTTTGCTCTATGAACAAACGCAAACATTGGCTTTCATGTAACCTCTTTGGTGGATGTAATTACACCAAGAGCTTTAATGATCTATTTACCTTTTTGATATTTTATTCTTTTATGCAATAGCTGACAGAAGCTGACAGGTTCCAAAAGACAGGAAGCATGTGATGGAGATAGGGAATATTGGTTCAGTGAGGCCCAGTGCCAGCATTGCTGCTGGTGTTGGTTCCTGTGTTTGAGGCAGGGGTGGAGGCGAGACTGGCTTTAAAGAGGGAATAATGATTGTAGCTTTTTAGGATCCCTTCAGCACAAAAGGAAGAAGAAAGGCTGTATAAGGAATTTGGAGTGAAAGGATGAGATCGTTTCTCGCAGCATGTCTTTGTTGCAACTGAACCTGCACCACCTCCCATAATCGACTCTGACCTTCAAGGACCTGGAATTGGCTGTCTTGGTCAAGAACAGAAGATGTGAAAGTTTCAGTTGTCTCATCAGTTACATTTTTTCTCAGAGCTGCACAGCTGCTCCATTTTCTAATTTGACAAATTAATGTTTGTGAACTCACATGTGCTGAACTAACTAGCTGCTCAAAGTTGTGGTTTTGTTGGTAATTTGTGTGCTGTTATGTTAAATCAGTAGAAATGAGTTGTTGTCAACTTTCATTCCCTTGCCAAACAGACAAGTATGATGTTTCCTCTCATTAGCTGCTTCTTCACCACTCACATCTCACCATTAGAAAGAGCGGTTTAATTTGATATGTAAATACAGCGTTTGATCCAAAGCGATAGACTAATGAGCAGAAATCCTTGTTTTTTTCCACCTTCCCTACGTAATTAAAACAAAGCCTGTTTGGCCCAAACCCCATTGGATGACTCTAATTTTGTCTTTGCACTTTCGAATCCTGTGGTGCTGCGAGCTTCCTCTCTGAGATGCAACTACTGATTTTTACTTAGTTCATGGTTTACTTTAGGCAGCCACTAAGCCTGTGATTACTGTGAAGTTAGTTTGTTATCTTGGAGATTGGACATCTGAAGTCAGCTCACTTTTGAAAATGCCTTTTAAGTCGAGGTAAAGGAACAATAATGGAGGAGTATTTAAATCACTGACCTCTAGATGACTGAACAAGCTAATTGTGTTCTTAAACTACAGACTGATGCAGACGCTTAACACTTTGTTCAGGTGTTGATGCCATGTTTCTGTCTTACTGTTGCTATCTGACAGAGGGTTACTGCACAATGTTTTAAGATCTGTGAAGATCAGAGATTTTCAAATAATTTAAATAAAGCTACTCTATGTGCACACTGATGTTTTATTTAAAAAATCATAAAAAAATAAATAAATTATATTATTCAGGGCTGTTTTCACCCCAGGTTTTTCCTTTCCCTGTCATTAGTCAAAACTAAGGAGAGATGACAATGAACCCAACCTGTTGCAGAAAGTAAAAATCCATTTAGGTGTCTAATATGACCAACCTTGCATTGGGTTTGCTTAACTATAACTTCCCATCATTTAAGTCCTGTTGACTTCTCCAACCAAAAGCAACATTATCTTACCCTTACGTATCGCAAACATTTACTTAAGATATTTTAAACCAACTGCCTTTACTTTTCAATGTAAATAAGCTTAATTGTACCGCATTTTTAGGTCGTCACAAGCTGGTTTTGCCAAACTGTCAGGTAATTCTGTTAAGCTCCCTCAGGCATGTCAAAACCCAGCTGAAAATGCATTCAGTGGGATAGAAAACCCGTCTGGATTGTGGCCCTCGAGGACTGGGTTTGGACAGATAGAAATCTTGAGGCAGGTCAATAAGCACAGGTGAACAGATAAGGGGAGGCTGGCTTTATCTAAAGTTTTTGGAAGCTACAAGTTCTAGCCAATACAGACTAACTGGCGGAGTACGAGACAGTGAAGCGGAGATTAATTCTGCAGGAGCTTGATGACTCGATGTGATACAGACACCGAACACAAAGAGCAGGAAAACACACAATTTTGTCTCAGGCCCATGCTACTCCTCATCTCCTGTGACCCTCACATTGTC